>NW_023494073.1:0-65977 GCF_013265735.2 Oncorhynchus mykiss | reverse complement strand
TGAGAGATCCATGATACACTCAACAATACAACAACACGATTCTCATGAATAACCATGAAGCATTTGCTAAGATTTCCCCCATTTTGACATGTGGAAACCTGTTGTCACTCTTACCCTGACGGGAAGCTCCAGACACTTTTTTGGTCCTATCTGAGGCATTTTAAATTCATGTCAAATTGGCCATATTCTGAAGACACTCTTATAGTCTGCAGGGTAATCGAACTGGCCACATCTAAAGTCAAGCCACAGGTAACAGGTGAGAAACCTTGTTAAACCCTAAAAGAAAAAGAAAAAACTCGATTGCATTGAAAATAACCATTAAGTCATTCAGGTCGCAGACTCCCCTATAGGCATGGTTTTGAAACCCCCTCCTGACAACTTTTTAGCGCCTGCATGTCATGCACCTTTGTAAAATCCAGTTGAAAAATAAATGACTTAAGGTAACGTAAATGACACCTAGTTAATATGAGTAGTGAATAACTATCGAATTGTAATATTCTGCAAAAACAGCTAGTTGATGAGAGGCTGAAAGAGAATTGCAAGAATCGCGCAATTTCACAGGCGGGCCCCAAACAGGCAAATAACAAAATAATCTAGGAACGCAGAACTCGTCGGTCGTTGTCAGTGGATTGTATTGGCGGAAGAACAAAAATATCGTCTGCAGGGTAATCAAAGTCGCCGCATCTAATGTCAAATCACAGGTGAGCTGCCTTGTTAAACCCTGAAAATAAATAATAACACGATTGCGTTGAAATGACTCATTAAGCCATTTGTAAGGATTTCCCCCATGTGGACCTGTTGTCACTCTTACCCTGATGGTTGCTGATATTTCCAGACACTTTTTCAGTCTTATCTGAGGAATTTTATCATTTATATCAGAATGGCCATATTCTGATGCCAGTTTAGCGCTCATTCAATGACGATTTACTACTCTTTCCCATTGAAGGCCATATTGAGGTTAAATCAATGACTGGACTTTTTAATTTATAAAAACAAATGACTATTGAAAGTGCAAGTCAGTATCGTGCATAGTTGTTCTGGTCTCTGTGGTGATTTTAGAGCGTTGTTCATATTCTACTTTTACCGCATACACTTTAACCCGATACCCAGTTACTGTGCTGTAGTCAGGATGGCCGAGCGGTCTAAGGCGCTGCGTTCAGGTCGCAGTCTCCCATGGAGGCGTGGGTTCAAATCCCACTTCTGACAGTTTTTTAGTGCCTCTCAGGAGTCATGCTGCTCAGCAGTAATAATAAGAATGATGAAATAACAACTTCACACAGTGAAATAACAATTCATAATAAACACTCTCAAATGCAGACCTTCTGGAGCTGAGCAAAGATCAAGGTTAAATAAGAAAACAGCTGGACTTAATAACAAATGAATGAGGGGAACATTTTGGTGTTATTGCATTATAATGAGTTACTGCATTATCTTTCAGTTGTTAAATTTCACTTTCTGTAGGCTATGCCTGTTGGCCCATTCACTCCTAACAAGCTTGTTTTCTTCTGTCAACATTGTCGTGGCCGAGTGGTTAAGGCGATGGACTAGAAATCCATTAGGATCTTCCTGCGCAGGTTCAAATCCTGCCGACAACGAAAATGCATTTTTTTGACCCCTCCGGAGGTTGAAGTTTAGTCGTGTTTCTTATACCAATCGCATCCTCTCAGATCTCCGCAAGTACATAGGGATTAGTTGTCCATTTGGGATAGGACTGCAGGCCATCTGTCCCACTTCACACCTTTACACACCTGGTTATCCAGCCTTCTAGCTCTATAGGCCACAGTAGCATAGGTTACAGGTTTGTAGTCAAGCCACAGATTCAGGTGAGATCCCATGATACACTCAACAATACAACAACACGATTCTCATGAATAACCATTAAGCCATTTGCTAAGATTTCCCCCATTTTGACATGTGGAAACCTGTTGTCACTCTTACCCTGACGGGAAGCTCCAGACACTTTTTTGGTCCTATCTGAGGCATTTTTAAATTCATGTCAAATTGGCCATATTCTGAAGACACTCTTATAGTCTGCAGGGTAATCGAACTGGCCACATCTAAAGTCAAGCCACAGGTAACAGGTGAGAAACCTTGTTAAACCCTAAAAGAAAAAGAAAAAACTCAATTGCATTGAAAATAACCATTAAGTCATTCAGGTCGCAGACTCCCCTATAGGCATGGTTTGAAACCCCCTCCTGACAACTTTTTAGCGCCTGCATGTCATGCACCTTTGTAAAATCCAGTTGAAAAATAAATGACTTAAGGTAACGTAAATGACACCTAGTTAATATGAGTAGTGAATAACTATCGTATTTGTAATATTCTGCAAAAACAGCTAGTTGATGAGAGGCTGAAAGAGAATTGCAAGAATCGCGCAATTTCACAGGCGGGCCCCAAACAGGCAAATAACAAAAATAATCTAGGAACGCAGAACTCGTCGGTCGTTGTCAGTGGATTGTATTGGCGGGAAGAACAAAAATATCGTCTGCAGGGTAATCAAAGTCGCCGCATCTAATGTCAAATCACAGGTGAGCTGCCTTGTTAAACCCTGAAAATAAATAATAACACGATTGCGTTGAAATGACTCATTAAGCCATTTGTAAGGATTTCCCCCATGTGGACCTGTTGTCACTCTTACCCTGATGGTTGCTGATATTTCCAGACACTTTTTCAGTCTTATCTGAGGAATTTTATCATTTATATCAGAATGGCCATATTCTGATGCCAGTTTAGCGCTCATTCAATGACGATTTACCACTCTTTCCCATTGAAGGCCATATTGAGGTTAAATCAATGACTGGACTCTTTAATTTATAAAAACAAATGACTATTGAAAGTGCAAGTCAGTATCGTGCATAGTTGTTCTGGTCTCTGTGGTGATTTTAGAGCGTTGTTCATATTTCTGCTTTTACCGCATACACTTTAACCCGATACCCAGTTACTGTGCTGTAGTCTGGATGGCCGAGCGGTCTAAGGCGTTGCGTTCAGTTCGCAGTCTCCCATGGAGGCGTGGGTTCAAATCCCACTTCTGACAGTTTTTTAGTGCCTCTCAGGAGTCATGCTGCTCAGCAGTAATAATAAGAATGATGAAATAACAACTTCACACAGTGAAATAACAATTCATAATAAACACTCTCAAATGCAGACCTTCTGGAGCTGAGCAAAGATCAAGGTTAAATAAGAAAACAGCTGGACTTAATAACAAATGAATGAGGGGAACATTTTGTGTTATTGCATTATAATGAGTTACTGCATTATCTTTCAGTTGTTAAATTTCACTTTCTGTAGGCTATGCCTGTTGGCCCATTCACTCCTAACAAGCTTGTTTTCTTCTGTCAACGTTGTCGTGGCCGAGTGGTTAAGGCGATGGACTAGAAATCCATTAGGATCTTCCTGCGCAGGTTCAAATCCTGCCGACAACGAAAATGCATTTTTTTGACCCCTCCGGAGGTTGAAGTTTAGTCGTGTTTCTTATACCAATCGCATCCTCTCAGATCTCCGCAAGTACATAGGGATTAGTTGTCCATTTGGGATAGGACTGCAGGCCATCTGTCCCACTTCACACCTTTACACACCTGGTTATCCAGCCTTCTAGCTCTATAGGCCACAGTTGCATAGGTTACAGGTTTGTAGTCAAGCCACAGATTTCAGGTGAGATCCCATGATACACTCAACAATACAACAACACGATTCTCATGAATAACCATGAAGCCATTTGCTAAGATTTCCCCCATTTTGACATGTGGAAACCTGTTGTCACTCTTACCCTGACGGGAAGCTCCAGACACTTTTTTGGTCCTATCTGAGGCATTTTTAAATTCATGTCAAATTGGCCATATTCTGAAGACACTCTTAGGCTGCAGGGTAATCGAACTGGCCACATCTAAAGTCAAGCCACAGGTAACAGGTGAGAAACCTTGTTAAACCCTAAAAGAAAAAGAAAAAACTTGATTGCATTGAAAATAACCATTAAGTCATTCAGGTCGCAGACTCCCCTATAGGCATGGTTTGAAACCCCCTCCTGACAATTTTTTAGCGCCTGCACCTTTGTAAAATCCAGTTGAAAAATAAATGACTTAAGGTAACGTAAATGACACCTAGTTAATATGAATAGTGAATAACTATCGTATTTTTAATATTCTGCAAAAACAGCTAGTTGATGAGAGGCTGAAAGAGAATTGCAAGAATCGCGCAATTTCACAGGCGGGCCCCAAACAGGCAAATAACAAAAATAATCTCGGAACGCAGAACTCGTCGGTCGTTGTCAGTGGATTGTATTGGCGGGAAGAACAAAAATATCGTCTGCAGGGTAATCAAAGTCGCCGCATCTAATGTCAAGTCACAGGTGAGCTGCCTTGTTAAACCTTAAAAATAAATAATAACACGATTGCGTTGAAATGACTCATTAAGCCATTTGTAAGGATTTCCCCCATGTGGACCTGTTGTCACTCTTACCCTGATGGTTGCTGATATTTCCAGACACTTTTTCAGTCTTATCTGAGGAATTTTATCATTTATATCAGAATGGCCATATTCTGATGCCAGTTTAGCGCTCATTCAATGACGATTTACTACTCTTTCCCATTGAAGGCCATATTGAGGTTAAATCAATGACTGGACTTTTTAATTTATAAAAACAAATGACTATTGAAAGTGCAAGTCAGTATCGTGCATTGTTGTTCTGGTCTCTGTGGTGATTTTAGAGCGTTGTTCATATTTCTACTTTTACCGCATACACTTTAACCCGATACCCAGTTACTGTGCTGTAGTCAGGATGGCCGAGCGGTCTAAGGCGCTGCGTTCAGGTCGCAGTCTCCCATGGAGGCGTGGGTTCAAATCCCACTTCTGACAGTTTTTTAGTGCCTCTCAGGAGTCATGCTGCTCAGCAGTAATAATAAGAATGATGAAATAACAACTTCACACAGTGAAATAACAATTCATAATAAACACTCTCAAATGCAGACCTTCTGGAGCTGAGCAAAGATCAAGGTTAAATAAGAAAACAGCTGGACTTAATAACAAATGAATGAGGGGAACATTTTGTGTTATTGCATTATAATGAGTTACTGCATTATCTTTCAGTTGTTAAATTTCACTTTCTGTAGGCTATGCCTGTTGGCCCATTCACTCCTAACAAGCTTGCTTTCTTCTGTCAACGTTGGCGTGGCCGAGTGGTTAAGGCGATGGACTAGAAATCCATTAGGATCTTCCTGCGCAGGTTCAAATCCTGCCGACAACGAAAATGCATTTTTTTGACCCCTCCGGAGGTTGAAGTTTAGTCGTGTTTCTTATACCAATCGCATCCTCTCAGATCTCCGCAAGTACATAGGGATTAGTTGTCCATTTGGGATAGGACTGCAGGCCATCTGTCCCACTTCACACCTTTACACACCTGGTTATCCAGCCTTCTAGCTCTATAGGCCACAGTAGCATAGGTTACAGGTTTGTAGTCAAGCCACAGATTTCAGGTGAGATCCCATGATACACTCAACAATACAACAACACGATTCTCATGAATAACCATGAAGCCATTTGCTAAGATTTCCCCCATTTTGACATGTGGAAACCTGTTGTCACTCTTACCCTGACGGGAAGCTCCAGACACTTTTTTGGTCCTAACTGAGGCATTTTTAAATTCATGTCAAATTGGCCATATTCTGAAGACACTCTTAGGCTGCAGGGTAATCGAACTGGCCACATCTAAAGTCAAGCCACAGGTAACAGGTGAGAAACCTTGTTAAACCCTAAAAGAAAAAGAAATAACTTGATTGCATTGAAAATAACCATTAAGTCATTCAGGTCGCAGACTCCCCTATAGGCATGGTTTGAAACCCCCTCCTGACAATTTTTTAGCGCCTGCATGTCATGCACCTTTGTAAAATCCAGTTGAAAAATAAATGACTTAAGGTAACGTAAATGACACCTAGTTAATATGAGTAGTGAATAACTATCGTATTTTTAATATTCTGCAAAAACAGCTAGTTGATGAGAGGCTGAAATAGAATTGCAAGAATCGCGCAATTTCACAGGCGGGCCCCAAACAGGCAAATAACAAAAATAATCTCGGAACGCAGAACTCGTCGGTCGTTGTCAGTGGATTGTATTGGCGGGAAGAACAAAAATATCGTCTGCAGGGTAATCAAAGTCGCCGCATCTAATGTCAAGTCACAGGTGAGCTGCCTTGTTAAACCCTAAAAATAAATAATAACACGATTGCGTTGAAATGACTCATTAAGCCATTTGTAAGGATTGAATGAGGGGAACATGTGGACCTGTTGTCACTCTTACCCTGATGGTTGCTGATATTTCCAGACACTTTTTCAGTCTTATCTGAGGAATTTTATCATTTATATCAGAATGGCCATATTCTGATGCCAGTTTAGCGCTCATTCAATGACGATTTACTACTCTTTCCCATTGAAGGCCATATTGAGGTTAAATCAATGACTGGACTTTTTAATTTATAAAAACAAATGACTATTGAAAGTGCAAGTCAGTATCGTGCATAGTTGTTCTGGTCTCTGTGGTGATTTTAGAGCGTTGTTCATATTTCTACTTTTACCGCATACACTTTAACCCGATACCCAGTTACTGTGCTGTAGTCAGGATGGCTGAGCTGTCTAAGGCGCTGCGTTCAGGTCGCAGTCTCCCATGGAGGCGTGGGTTCAAATCCCACTTCTGACAGTTTTTTAGTGCCTCTCAGGAGTCATGCTGCTCAGCAGTAATAATAAGAATGATGAAATAACAACTTCACACAGTGAAATAACAATTCATAATAAACACTCTCAAATGCAGACCTTCTGGAGCTGAGCAAAGATCAAGGTTAAATAAGAAAACAGCTGGACTTAATAACAAATGAATGAGGGGAACATTTTATGTTATTGCATTATAATGAGTTACTGTATTATCTTTCAGCTGTTAAATTTCACTTTCTGTAGGCTATGCCTGTTGGCCCATTCACTTCAAACAAGAATGTTTTCTTCTGTCAATGTTGTCGTGGCCGAGTGGTTAAGGCAATGGACTAGAAATCCAATAGGATCTTCCTGCGCAGGTTCAAATCCTGCCGACAACGAAAATGCATTTTTTTGACCCCTCCGGAGGTTGAAGTTTAGTCGTGTTTCTTATACCAATCGCATCCTCTCAGATCTCCGCAAGTACATAGGGATTAGTTGTCCATTTGGGATAGGACCGCAGGCCATCTATCCCACTTCACACCTTTACACACCTGGTTATCCAGCCTTCTAGCTCTATAGGCCACAGTAGCATAGGTTACAGGTTTGTAGTCAAGCCACATATTTCAGGTGAGATCCCATGATACACTCAACAATACAACAACACGATTCTCATGAATAACCATTAAGCCATTTGCTAAGATTTCCCCCATTTTGACATGTGGAAACCTGTTGTCACTCTTACCCTGACGGGAAGCTCCAGACACTTTTTTGGTCCTATCTGAGGCATTTTTAAATTCATGTCAAATTGGCCATATTCTGAAGACACTCTTATAGTCTGCAGGGTAATTGAACTGGTCACATCTAATGTCAAGCCACAGGTAACAGGTGAGAAACCTTGTTAAACCCTAAAAGAAAAAGAAAAAACTTGATTGCATTGAAAATAACCATTAAGTCATTCAGGTCGCAGACTCCCCTATAGGCATGGTTTGAAACCCCCTCCTGACAACTTTTTAGCGCCTGCATGTCATGCACCTTTGTAAAATCCAGTTGAAAAATAAATGACTTAAGGTAACGTAAATGACACCTAGTTAATATGAGTAGTGAACAACTATCGTATTTTTAATATTCTGCAAAAACAGCTAGTTGATGAGAGGCTGAAAGAGAATTGCGAGAATCGTGCAATTTCACAGGCGGGCCCCAAACAGGCAAATAACAAAAATAATCTCGGAACGCAGAACTCGTCGGTCGTTGTCAGTGGATTGTATTGGCGGGAAGAACAAAAATATCGTCTGCAGGGTAATCGAAGTCGCCGCATCTAATGTCAAGTCACAGGTGAGCTGCCTTGTTAAACCCTAAAAATAAATAATAACACGATTGCGTTGAAATGACCCATTAAGCCATTTGTAAGGATTTCCCCCATGTGGACCTGTTGTCACTCTTACCCTGATGGTTGCTGATATTTCCAGACACTTTTTCAGTCTTATCTGAGGAATTTTATCATTTATATCAGAATGGCCATATTCTGATGCCAGTTTAGCGCTCATTCAATGGCGATTTACTACTCTTTCCCATTGAAGGCCATATTGAGGTTAAATCAATGACTGGACTTTTTAATTTATAAAAACAAATGACTATTGAAAGTGCAAGTCAGTATCGTGCATAGTTGTTCTGGTCTCTGTGGTGATTTTAGAGCGTTGTTCATATTTCTACTTTTACCGCATACACTTTAACCCGATACCCAGTTACTGTGCTGTAGTCAGGATGGCCGAGCGGTCTAAGGCGCTGCGTTCAGGTCGCAGTCTCCCATGGAGGCGTGGGTTCAAATCCTACTTCTGACAGTTTTTTAGTGCCTCTCAGGAGTCATGCTGCTCAGCAGTAATAATAAGAATGATGAAATAACAACTTCACACAGTGAAATAACAATTCATAATAAACACTCTCAAATGCAGACCTTCTGGAGCTGAGCAAAGATCAAGGTTAAATAAGAAAACAGCTGGACTTAATAACAAATGAATGAGGGGAACATTTTATGTTATTGCATTATAATGAGTTACTGTATTATCTTTCAGTTGTTAAATTTCACTTTCTGTAGGCTATGCCTGTTGGCCCATTCACTCCTAACAAGCTTGTTTTCTTCTGTCAACGTTGTCGTGGCCGAGTGGTTAAGGCGATGGACTAGAAATCCATTAGGATCTTCCTGCGCAGGTTCAAATCCTGCCGACAACGAAAATGCATTTTTTTGACCCCTCCGGAGGTTGAAGTTTAGTCGTGTTTCTTATACCAATCGCATCCTCTCAGATCTCCGCAAGTACATAGGGATTAGTTGTCCATTTGGGATAGAACTGCAGGCCATCTATCCCACTTCACACCTTTACACACCTGGTTATCCAGCCTTCTAGCTCTATAGGCCACAGTAGCATAGGTTACAGGTTTGTAGTCAAGCCACAGATTTCAGGTGAGATCCCATGATACACTCAACAATACAACAACACGATTCTCATGAATAACCATTAAGCCATTTGCTAAGATTTCCCCCATTTTGACATGTGGAAACCTGTTGTCACTCTTACCCTGACGGGAAGCTCCAGACACTTTTTTGGTCCTATCTGAGGCATTTTTAAATTCATGTCAAATTGGCCATATTCTGAAGACACTCTTAGGCTGCAGGGTAATCGAACTGGCCACATCTAAAGTCAAGCCACAGGTAACAGGTGAGAAACCTTGTTAAACCCTAAAAGAAAAAGAAAAAACTTGATTGCATTGAAAATAACCATTAAGTCATTCAGGTCGCAGACTCCCCTATAGGCATGGTTTGAAACCCCCTCCTGACAATTTTTTAGCGCCTGCATGTCATGCACCTTTGTAAAATCCAGTTGAAAAATAAATGACTTAAGGTAACGTAAATGACACCTAGTTAATATGAGTAGTGAATAACTATCGTATTTTTAATATTCTGCAAAAACAGCTAGTTGATGAGAGGCTGAAAGAGAATTGCAAGAATCGCGCAATTTCACAGGCGGGCCCCAAACAGGCAAATAACAAAAATAATCTCGGAACGCAGAACTCGTCGGTCGTTGTCAGTGGATTGTATTGGCGGGAAGAACAAAAATATCGTCTGCAGGGTAATCAAAGTCGCCGCATCTAATGTCAAGTCACAGGTGAGCTGCCTTGTTAAACCCTAAAAATAAATAATAACACGATTGCGTTGAAATGACTCATTAAGCCATTTGTAAGGATTTCCCCAATGTGGACCTGTTGTCACTCTTACCCTGATGGTTGCTGATATTTCCAGACACTTTTTCAGTCTTATCTGAGGAATTGTATCATTTATATCAGAATGGCCATATTCTGATGCCAGTTTAGCGCTCATTCAATGACGATTTACTACTCTTTCCCATTGAAGGCCATATTGAGGTTAAATCAATGACTGGACTTTTTAATTTATAAAAACAAATGACTATTGAAAGTGCAAGTCAGTATCGTGCATAGTTGTTCTGGTCTCTGTGGTGATTTTAGAGCGTTGTTCATATTTCTACTTTTACCGCATACACTTTAACCCGATACCCAGTTACTGTGCTGTAGTCAGGATGGCCGAGCGGTCTAAGGCGTTGCGTTCAGTTCGCAGTCTCCCATGGAGGCGTGGATTCAAATCCCACTTCTGACAGTTTTTTAGTGCCTCTCAGGAGTCATGCTGCTCAGCAGTAATAATAAGAATGATGAAATAACAACTTCACACAGTGAAATAACAATTCATAATAAACACTCTCAAATGCAGACCTTCTGGAGCTGAGCAAAGATCAAGGTTAAATAAGAAAACAGCTGTACTTAATAACAAATGAATGAGGGGAACATTTTGTGTTATTGCATTATAATGAGTTACTGCATTATCTTTCAGTTGTTAAATTTCACTTTCTGTAGGCTATGCCTGTTGGCCCATTCACTCCTAACAAGCTTGTTTTCTTCTGTCAACGTTGTCGTGGCCGAGTGGTTAAGGCGATGGACTAGAAATCCATAAGGATCTTCCTGCGCAGGTTCAAATCCTGCCGACAATGAAAATGCATTTTTTTGACCCCTCCGGAGGTTGAAGTTTAGTCATGTTTCTTATACCAATCGCATCCTCTCAGATCTCCGCAAGTACATAGGGATTAGTTGTCCATTTGGGATAGGACTGCAGGCCATCTATCCCACTTCACACCTTTACACACCTGGTTATCCAGCCTTCTAGCTCTATAGGCCACAGTAGCATAGGTTACAGGTTTGTAGTCAAGCCACAGATTTCAGGTGAGATCCCATGATACACTCAACAATACAACAACACGATTCTCATGAATAACCATGAAGCCATTTGCTAAGATTTCCCCCATTTTGACATGTGGAAACCTGTTGTCACTCTTACCCTGACGGGAAGCTCCAGACACTTTTTTGGTCCTATCTGAGGCATTTTTAAATTCATGTCAAATTGGCCATATTCTGAAGACACTCTTAGGCTGCAGGGTAATCGAACTGGCCACATCTAAAGTCAAGCCACAGGTAACAGGTGAGAAACCTTGTTAAACCCTAAAAGAAAAAGAAAAAACTTGATTGCATTGAAAATAACCATTAAGTCATTCAGGTCGCAGACTCCCCTATAGGCATGGTTTGAAACCCCCTCCTGACAATTTTTTAGCGCCTGCATGTCATGCACCTTTGTAAAATCCAGTTGAAAAATAAATGACTTAAGGTAACGTAAATGACACCTAGTTAATATGAGTAGTGAATAACTATCGTATTTTTAATATTCTGCAAAAACAGCTAGTTGATGAGAGGCTGAAAGAGAATTGCAAGAATCGCGCAATTTCACAGGTGGGCCCCAAACAGGCAAATAACAAAAATAATCTCGGAACGCAGAACTCGTCGGTCGTTGTCAGTGGATTGTATTGGCGGGAAGAACAAAAATATCGTCTGCAGGGTAATCAAAGTCGCCGCATCTAATGTCAAGTCACAGGTGAGCTGCCTTGTTAAACCCTAAAAATAAATAATAACACGATTGCGTTGAAATGACTCATTAAGCCATTTGTAAGGATTTCCCCCATGTGGACCTGTTGTCACTCTTACCCTGATGGTTGCTGATATTTCCAGATACTTTTTCAGTCTTATCTGAGGAATTTTATCATTTATATCAGAATGGCCATATTCTGATGCCAGTTTAGCGCTCATTCAATGACGATTTACTACTCTTTCCCATTGAAGGCCATATTGAGGTTAAATCAATGACTGGACTTTTTAATTTATAAAAACAAATGACTATTGAAAGTGCAAGTCAGTATCGTGCATAGTTGTTCTGGTCTCTGTGGTGATTTTAGAGCGTTGTTCATATTTCTACTTTTACCGCATACACTTTAACCCGATACCCAGTTACTGTGCTGTAGTCAGGATGGCCGAGCGGTCTAAGGTGCTGCGTTCAGGTCGCAGTCTCCCATGGAGGCGTGGGTTCAAATCCCACTTCTGACAGCTTTTTAGTGCCTCTCAGGAGTCATGCTGCTCAGCAGTAATAATAAGAATGATGAAATAACAACTTCACACAGTGAAATAACAATTCATAATAAACACTCTCAAATGCAGACCTTCTGCAGCTGAGCAAAGATCAAGGTTAAATAAGAAAACAGCTGGACTTAATAACAAATGAATGAGGGGAACATTTTGTGTTATTGCATTATAATGAGTTACTGCATTATCTTTCAGTTGTTAAATTTCACTTTCTGTAGGCTATGCCTGTTGGCCCATTCACTCCTAACAAGCCTGTTTTCTTCTGTCGACGTTGTCGTGGCCGAGTGGTTAAGGCGATGGACTAGAAATCCATTAGGATCTTCCAGCGCAGGTTCAAATCCTGCCGACAATGAAAATGCATTTTTTTGACCCCTCCGGAGGTTGAAGTTTAGTCGTGTTTCTTATACCAATCGCATCCTCTCAGATCTCCGCAAGTACATAGGGATTAGTTGTCCATTTGGGATAGGACTGCAGGCCATCTATCCCACTTCACACCTTTACACACCTGGTTATCCAGCCTTCTAGCTCTATAGGCCACAGTAGCATAGGTTACAGGTTTGTAGTCAAGCCACAGATTTCAGGTGAGATCCCATGATACACTCAACAATACAACAACACGATTCTCATGAATAACCATGAAGCCATTTGCTAAGATTTCCCCCATTTTGACATGTGGAAACCTGTTGTCACTCTTACCCTGACGGGAAGCTCCAGACACTTTTTTGGTCATATCTGAGGCATTTTTAAATTCATGTCAAATTGGCCATATTCTGAAGACACTCTTAGGCTGCAGGGTAATCGAACTGGCCACATCTAAAGTCAAGCCACAGGTAACAGGTGAGAAACCTTGTTAAACCCTAAAAGAAAAAGAAAAAACTTGATTGCATTGAAAATAACCATTAAGTCATTCAGGTCGCAGACTCCCCTATAGGCATGGTTTGAAACCCCCTCCTGACAATTTTTTAGCGCCTGCATGTCATGCACCTTTGTAAAATCCAGTTGAAAAATAAATGACTTAAGGTAACTTAAATGACACCTAGTTAATATGAGTAGTGAATAACTATCGTATTTTTAATATTCTGCAAAAACAGCTAGTTGATGAGAGGCTGAAAGAGAATTGCAAGAATCGCGCAATTTCACAGGTGGGCCCCAAACAGCAAATAACAAAAATAATCTCGGAACGCAGAACTCGTCGGTCGTTGTCAGTGGATTGTATTGGCGGGAAGAACAAAAATATCGTCTGCAGGGTAATCAAAGTCGCCGCATCTAATGTCAAGTCACAGGTGAGCTGCCTTGTTAAACCCTAAAAATAAATAATAACACGATTGCGTTGAAATGACTCATTAAGCCATTTGTAAGGATTTCCCCCATGTGGACCTGTTGTCACTCTTACCCTGATGGTTGCTGATATTTCCAGATACTTTTTCAGTCTTATCTGAGGAATTTTATCATTTATATCAGAATGGCCATATTCTGATGCCAGTTTAGCGCTCATTCAATGACGATTTACTACTCTTTCCCATTGAAGGCCATATTGAGGTTAAATCAATGACTGGACTTTTTAATTTATAAAAACAAATGACTATTGAAAGTGCAAGTCAGTATCGTGCATAGTTGTTCTGGTCTCTGTGGTGATTTTAGAGCGTTGTTCATATTTCTACTTTTACCGCATACACTTTAACCCGATACCCAGTTACTGTGCTGTAGTCAGGATGGCCGAGCGGTCTAAGGCGTTGCGTTCAGTTCGCAGTCTCCCATGGAGGCGTGGATTCAAATCCCACTTCTGACAGTTTTTTAGTGCCTCTCAGGAGTCATGCTGCTCAGCAGTAATAATAAGAATGATGAAATAACAACTTCACACAGTGAAATAACAATTCATAATAAACACTCTCAAATGCAGACCTTCTGCAGCTGAGCAAAGATCAAGGTTAAATAAGAAAACAGCTGGACTTAATAACAAATGAATGAGGGGAACATTTTGTGTTATTGCATTATAATGAGTTACTGCATTATCTTTCAGTTGTTAAATTTCACTTTCTGTAGGCTATGCCTGTTGGCCCATTCACTCCTAACAAGCCTGTTTTCTTCTGTCGACGTTGTCGTGGCCGAGTGGTTAAGGCGATGGACTAGAAATCCATTAGGATCTTCCAGCGCAGGTTCAAATCCTGCCGACAATGAAAATTCATTTTTTTGACCCCTCCGGAGGTTGAAGTTTAGTCGTGTTTCTTATACCAATCGCATCCTCTCAGATCTCCGCAAGTACATAGGGATTAGTTGTCCATTTGGGATAGGACTGCAGGCCATCTATCCCACTTCACACCTTTACACACCTGGTTATCCAGCCTTCTAGCTCTATAGGCCACAGTAGCATAGGTTACAGGTTTGTAGTCAAGCCACAGATTTCAGGTGAGATCCCATGATACACTCAACAATACAACAACACGATTCTCATGAATAACCATGAAGCCATTTGCTAAGATTTCCCCCATTTTGACATGTGGAAACCTGTTGTCACTCTTACCCTGACGGGAAGCTCCAGACACTTTTTTGGTCCTATCTGAGGCATTTTTAAATTCATGTCAAATTGGCCATATTCTGAAGACACTCTTATAGTCTGCAGGGTAATCCAACTGGCCACATCTAAAGTCAAGCCACAGGTAACAGGTGAGAAACCTTGTTAAACCCTAAAAGAAAAAGAAAAAACTTGATTGCATTGAAAATAACCATTAAGTCATTCAGGTCGCAGACTCCCCTATAGGCATGGTTTGAAACCCCCTCCTGACAACTTTTTAGCGCCGGCATGTCATGCACCTTTGTAAAATCCAGTTGAAAAATAAATGACTTAAGGTAACGTAAATGACACCTAGTTAATATGAGTAGTGAATAACTATCGTATTTTTAATATTCTGCAAAAACAGGTAGTTGATGAGAGGCTGAAAGAGAATTGCAAGAATCGCGCAATTTCACAGGTGGGCCCCAAACAGGCAAAAAACAAAAATAATCTCGGAACGCAGAACTCGTCGGTCGTTGTCAGTGGATTGTATTGGCGGGAAGAACAAAAATATAGTCTGCAGGATAATCGAAGTCGCCGCATCTAATGTCAAGTCACAGGTGAGCTGCCTTGTTAAACCCTAAAAATAAATAATAACACGATTGCGTTGAAATGACCCATTAAGCCATTTGTAAGGATTTCCCCCATGTGGACCTGTTGTCACTCTTACCCTGATGGTTGCTGATATTTCCAGACACTTTTTCAGTCTTATCTAAGGAATTTTATCATTTATATCAGAATGGCCATATTCTGATGCCAGTTTAGCGCTCATTCAATGACGATTTACTACTCTTTCCCATTGAAGGCCATATTGAGGTTAAATCAATGACTGGACTTTTTAATTTATAAAAACAAATGACTATTGAAAGTGCAAGTCAGTATCGTGCATAGTTGTTCTGGTCTCTGTGGTGATTTTAGAGCGTTGTTCATATTTCTACTTTTACCGCATACACTTTAACCCGATACCCAGTTACTGTACTGTAGTCAGGATGGCCGAGCGGTCTAAGGCGCTGCGTTCAGGTTGCAGTCTCCCATGGAGGCGAGGGTTCAAATCCCACTTCTGACAGTTTTCTAGTGCCTCTCAGGAGTCATGCTGCTCAGCAGTAATAATAAGAATGATGAAATAACAATTTCACACAGTGAAATAACAATTCATAATAAACACTCTCAAATGCAGACCTTCTGGAGCTGAGCAAAGATCAAGGTTAAATAAGAAAACAGCTGGACTTAATAACAAATGAATGAGGGGAACATTTTGTGTTCCATGTTGCATTATAATGAGTTAATCAGTTGTTAATCAGTTGTTAAATTTCACTCGCTGTAGGCTATGCCTGTTGGCCCATTCACTCCTAACAAGCCTGTTTTTTTCTGTCAAAGTTGTCGTGGCCGAGTGGTTAAGGCGATGGACTAGAAATCCATTAGGATCTTCCTGCGCAGGTTCAAATCCTGCCGACAACGAAAATGCATTTTTTTGACCCCTCCGGAGGTTGAAGTTTAGTCGTGTTTCTTATACCAATCGCATCCTCTCAGATCTCCGCAAGTACATAGGGATTAGTTGTCCATTTGGGATAGGACTGCAGGCCATCTATCCCACTTCACACCTTTACACACCTGGTTATCCAGCCTTCTAGCTCTATAGGCCACAGTTGCATAGGTTACAGGTTTGTAGTCAAGCCACAGATTTCAGGTGAGATCCCATGATACACTCAACAATACAACAACACGATTCTCATGAATAACCATTAAGCCATTTGCTAAGATTTCCCCCATTTTGACATGTGGAAACCTGTTGTCACTCTTACCCTGACGGGAAGCTCCAGACACTTTTTTGGTCCTATCTGAGGCATTTTTAAATTCATGTCAAATTGGCCATATTCTGAAGACACTCTTATAGTCTGCAGGGTAATCGAACTGGCCACATCTAAAGTCAAGCCACAGGTAACAGGTGAGAAACCTTGTTAAACCCTAAAAGAAAAAGAAAAAACTTGATTGCATTGAAAATAACCATTAAGTCATTCAGGTCGCAGACTCCCCTATAGGCATGGTTTGAAACCCCCTCCTGACAACTTTTTAGCGCCTGCATGTCATGCACCTTTGTAAAATCCAGTTGAAAAATAAATGACTTAAGGTAACGTAAATGACACCTAGTTAATATGAGTAGTGAATAACTATCATATTTTTAATATTCTGCAAAAACAGCTAGTTGATGAGAGGCTGAAAGAGAATTGCAAGAATCGCGCAATTTCACAGGCAGGCCCCAAACAGGCAAATAACAAAAATAATCTCGGAACGCAGAACTCGTCGGTCGTTGTCAGTGGATTGTATTGGCGGGAAGAACAAAAATATCGTCTGCAGGGTAATCAAAGTCGCCGCATCTAATGTCAAGTCACAGGTGAGCTGCCTTGTTAAACCCTAAAAATAAATAATAACACGATTGCGTTGAAATGACTCATTAAGCCATTTGTAAGGATTTCCCCCATGTGGACCTGTTGTCACTCTTACCCTGATGGTTGCTGATATTTCCAGACACTTTTTCAGTCTTATCTGAGGAATTTTATCATTTATATCAGAATGGCCATATTCTGATGCCAGTTTAGCGCTCATTCAATGACGATTTACTACTCTTTCCCATTGAAGGCCATATTGAGGTTAAATCAATGACTGGACTTTTTAATTTATAAAAACAAATGACTATTGAAAGTGCAAGTCAGTATCGTGCATAGTTGTTCTGGTCTCTGTGGTGATTTTAGAGCGTTGTTCATATTTCTACTTTTACCGCATACACTTTAACCCGGTACCCGGTTACTGTGCTGTAGTCAGGATGGCCGAGCGGTCTAAGGCGCTGCGTTCAGGTCGCAGTCTCCCATGGAGGCGTGGGTTCAAATCCCACTTCTGACAGTCTTTTAGTGCCTCTCAGGAGTCATGCTGCTCAGCAGTAATAATAAGAATGATGAAATAACAACTTCACACAGTGAAATAACAATTCATAATAAACACTCTCAAATGCAGACCTTCTGGAGCTGAGCAAAGATCAATGTTAAATAAGAAAACAGCTGGACTTAATAACAAATGAATGAGGGGAACATTTTGTGTTATTGCATTATAATGAGTTACTGCATTATCTTTCAGTTGTTAAATTTCACTTTCTGTAGGCTATGCCTGTTGGCCCATTCACTCCTAACAAGCTTGTTTTCTTCTGTCAACGTTATCGTGGCCGAGTGGTTAAGGCGATGGACTAGAAATCCATTAGGATCTTCCTGCGCAGTTTCAAATCCTGCTGACAACGAAAATGTATTTTTTTGACCCCTCCGGAGGTTGAAGTTTAGTCGTGTTTCTTATACCAATCGCATCCTCTCAGATCTCCGCAAGTACATAGGGATTAGTTGTCCATTTGGGATTGGACTGCAGGCCATCTGTCCCACTTCACACCTTTACACACCTGGTTATCCAGCCTTCTAGCTCTATAGGCCACAGTAGCATAGGTTACAGGTTTGTAGTCAAGCCACAGATTTCAGGTGAGATCCCATGATACACTCAACAATACAACAACACGATTCTCATGAATAACCATGAAGCCATTTGCTAAGATTTCCCCCATTTTGACATGTGGAAACCTGTTGTCACTCTTACCCTGACGGGAAGCTCCAGACACTTTTTTGGTCCTATCTTAGGCATTTTTAAATTCATGTCAAATTGGCCATATTCTGAAGACACTCTTATAGTCTGCAGGGTAATCGAACTGGCCACATCTAAAGTCAAGCCACAGGTAACAGGTGAGAAACCTTGTTAAACCCTAAAAGAAAAAGAAAAAACTCGATTGCATTGAAAATAACCATTAAGTCATTCAGGTCGCAGACTCCCCTATAGGCATGGTTTGAAACCCCCTCCTGACAACTTTTTAGCGCCTGCATGTCATGCACCTTTGTAAAATCCAGTTGAAAAATAAATGACTTAAGGTAACGTAAATGACACCTAGTTAATATGAGTAGTGAATAACTATCGTATTTTTAATATTCTGCAAAAACAGCTAGTTGATGAGAGGCTGAAAGAGAATTGCAAGAATCGCGCAATTTCACAGGCGGGCCCCAAACAGGCAAATAACTAAAATGATCTCGGAACGCAGAACTCGTCGGTCGTTGTCAGTGGATTGTATTGGCGGGAAGAACAAAAATATTGTCTGCAGGGTAATCAAAGTCGCCGCATCTAATGTCAAGTCACAGGTGAGCTGCCTTGTTAAACCCTAAAAATAAATAATAACACGATTGCGTTGAAATGACTCATTAAGCCATTTGTAAGGATTTCCCCCATGTGGACCTGTTGTCACTCTTACCCTGATGGTTGCTGATATTTCCAGACACTTTTTCAGTCTTATCTGAGGAATTTTATCATTTATATCAGAATGGCCATATTCTGATGCCAGTTTAGCGCTCATTCAATGACGATTTACTACTCTTTCCCATTGAAGGCCATATTGAGGTTAAATCAATGACTGGACTTTTTAATTTATAAAAACAAATGACTATTGAAAGTGCAAGTCAGTATCGTGCATAGTTGTTCTGGTCTCTGTGGTGATTTTAGAGCGTTGTTCATATTTCTACTTTTACCGCATACACTTTAACCCGATACCCAGTTACTGTGCTGTAGTCAGGATGGCCGAGCGGTCTAAGGCGCTGCGTTCAGGTCGCAGTCTCCCATGGAGGCGTGGGTTCAAATCCCACTTCTGACATTTTTTTAGTGCCTCTCAGGAGTCATGCTGCTCATCAGTAATAATAAGAATGATGAAATAACAACTTCACACAGTGAAATAACAATTCATAATAAACACTCTCAAATGCAGACCTTCTGGAGCTGAGCAAAGATCAAGGTTAAATAAGAAAACAGCTGGACTTAATAACAAATGAATGAGGGGAACATTTTGTGTTATTGCATTATAATGAGTTACTGCATTATCTTTCAGTTGTTAAATTTCACTTTCTGTAGGCTATGCCTGTTGGCCCATTCACTCCTAACAAGCCTGTTTTCTTCTGTCAACGTTGTCGTGGCCGAGTGGTTAAGGCGATGGACTAGAAATCCATTAGGATCTTCCTGCGTAGGTTCAAATCCTGCCGACAACGAAAATGCATTTTTTTGACCCCTCCGGAGGTTGAAGTTTAGTCGTGTTTCTTATACCAATCGCATCCTCTCAGATCTCCGCAAGTACATATGGATTAGTTGTCCATTTGGGATAGGACTGCAGGCCATCTGTCCCACTTCACACCTTTACACACCTGGTTATCCAGCCTTCTAGCTCTATAGGCCACAGTAGCATAGGTTACAGGTTTGTAGTCAAGCCACAGATTTCAGGTGAGATCCCATGATACACTCAACAATACAACAACACGATTCTCATGAATAACCATGAAGCCATTTGCTAAGATTTCCCCCATTTTGACATGTGGAAACCTGTTGTCACTCTTACCCTGACGGGAAGCTCCAGACACTTTTTTGGTCCTAACTGAGGCATTTTTAAATTAATGTCAAATTGGCCATATTCTGAAGACACTCTTAGGCTGCAGGGTAATCGAACTGGCCACATCTAAAGTCAAGCCACAGGTAACAGGTGAGAAACCTTGTTAAACCCTAAAAGAAAAAGAAAAAACTTGATTGCATTGAAAATAACCATTAAGTCATTCAGGTCGCAGACTCCCCTATAGGCATGGTTTGAAACCCCCTCCTGACAACTTTTTAGCGCCTGCATGTCATGCACCTTTGTAAAATCCAGTTGAAAAATAAATGACTTAAGGTAACGTAAATGACACCTAGTTAATATGAGTAGTGAATAACTATCGTATTTTTAATATTCTGCAAAAACAGCTAGTTGATGAGAGGCTGAAAGAGAATTGCAAGAATCGCGCAATTTCACAGGCGGGCCCCAAACAGGCAAATAACAAAAATAATCTCGGAACGCAGAACTCGTCGGTCGTTGTCAGTGGATTGTATTGGCGGGAAGAACAAAAATATTGTCTGCAGGGTAATCGAAGTCGCCGCATCTAATGTCAAGTCACAGGTGAGCTGCCTTGTTAAACCCTAAAAATAAATAATAACACGATTGCGTTGAAATGACCCATTAAGCCATTTGTAAGGATTTCCCCCATGTGGACCTGTTTTCACTCTTACCCTGATGGTTGCTGATATTTCCAGACACTTTTTCAGTCTTATCTGAGGAATTTTATCATTTATATCAGAATGGCCATATTCTGATGCCAGTTTAGCGCTCATTCAATGACGATTTACTACTCTTTCCCATTGAAGGCCATATTGAGGTTAAATCAATGACTGGACTTTTTAATTTATAAAAACAAATGACTATTGAAAGTGCAAGTCAGTATCGTGCATTGTTGTTCTGGTCTCTGTGGTGATTTTAGAGCGTTGTTCATATTTCTACTTTTACCGCATACACTTTAACCCGATACCCAGTTACTGTGCTGTAGTCAGGATGGCCGAGCGGTCTAAGGCGCTGCGTTCAGGTTGCAGTCTCCCATGGAGGCGTGGGTTCAAATCCCACTTCTGACAGTTTTTTAGTTCACACAGTGAAATAACAATTCATAATAAACACTCTCAAATGCAGACCTTCTGGAGCTGAGCAAAGATCAAGGTTAAATAAGAAAACAGCTGGACTTAATAACAAATGAATGAGGGGAACATTTTGTGTTATTGCATTATAATGAGTTACTGCATTATCTTTCAGTTGTTAAATTTCACTTTCTGTAGGCTATGCCTGTTGGCCCATTCACTCCTAACAAGCCTGTTTTCATCTGTCAATGTTGTCGTGGCCGAGTGGTTAAGGCGATGGACTAGAAATCCATTAGGATCTTTCTGCGCAGGTTCAAATCCTGCCGACAACGAAAATGCATTTTTTTGACCCCTCCGGAGGTTGAAGTTTAGTCGTGTTTCTTATACCAATCGCATCCTCTCAGATCTCCGCAAGTACATATGGATTAGTTGTCCATTTGGGATAGGACTGCAGGCCATCTGTCCCACTTCACACCTTTACACACCTGGTTATCCAGCCTTCTAGCTCTATAGGCCACAGTAGCATAGGTTACAGGTTTGTAGTCAAGCCACAGATTTCAGGTGAGATCCCATGATACACTCAACAATACAACAACACGATTCTCATGAATAACCATGAAGCCATTTGCTAAGATTTCCCCCATTTTGACATGTGGAAACTTGTTGTCACTCTTACCCTGACGGGAAGCTCCAGACACTTTTTTGGTCCTAACTGAGGCATTTTTAAATTAATGTCAAATTGGCCATATTCTGAAGACACTCTTAGGCTGCAGGGTAATCGAACTGGCCACATCTAAAGTCAAGCCACAGGTAACAGGTGAGAAACCTTGTTAAACCCTAAAAGAAAAATAAAAAACTTGATTGCATTGAAAATAACCATTAAGTCATTCAGGTCGCAGACTCCCCTATAGGCATGGTTTGAAACCCCCTCCTGACAACTTTTTAGCGCCTGCATGTCATGCACCTTTGTAAAATCCAGTTGAAAAATAAATGACTTAAGGTAACGTAAATGACACCTAGTTAATATGAGTAGTGAATAACTATCGTATTTTTAATATTCTGCAAAAACAGCTAGTTGATGAGAGGCTGAAAGAGAATTGCAAGAATCGCGCAATTTCACAGGCGGGCCCCAAACAGGCAAATAACAAAAATAACCTCGGAACGCAGAACTCGTCGGTCGTTGTCAGTGGATTGTATTGGCGGGAAGAACAAAAATATCGTCTGCAGGGTAATCGAAGTCGCCGCATCTAATGTCAAGTCACAGGTGAGCTGCCTTGTTAAACCCTAAAAATAAATAATAACACGATTGCGTTGAAATGACCCATTAAGCCATTTGTAAGGATTTCCCCCATGTGGACCTGTTTTCACTCTTACCCTGATGGTTGCTGATATTTCCAGACACTTTTTCAGTCTTATCTGAGGAATTTTATCATTTATATCAGAATGGCCATATTCTGATGCCAGTTTAGCGCTCATTCAATGACGATTTACTACTCTTTCCCATTGATGGCCATATTGAGGTTAAATCAATGACTGGACTTTTTAATTTATAAAAACAAATGACTATTGAAAGTGCAAGTCAGTATCGTGCATTGTTGTTCTGGTCTCTGTGGTGATTTTAGAGCGTTGTTCATATTTCTACTTTTACCGCATACACTTTAACCCGATACCCAGTTACTGTGCTGTAGTCAGGATGGCCGAGCGGTCTAAGGCGCTGCGTTCAGGTTGCAGTCTCCCATGGAGGCGTGGGTTCAAATCCCACTTCTGACAGTTTTTTAGTTCACACAGTGAAATAACAATTCATAATAAACACTCTCAAATGCAGACCTTCTGGAGCTGAGCAAAGATCAAGGTTAAATAAGAAAACAGCTGGACTTAATAACAAATGAATGAGGGGAACATTTTGTGTTATTGCATTATAATGAGTTACTGCATTATCTTTCAGTTGTTAAATTTCACTTTCTGTAGGCTATGCCTGTTGGCCCATTCACTCCTAACAAGCCTGTTTTCTTCTGTCAACGTTGTCGTGGCCGAGTGGTTAAGGCGATGGACTAGAAATCCATTAGGATCTTCCTGCGTAGGTTCAAATCCTGCCGACAACGAAAATGCATTTTTTTGACCCCTCCGGAGGTTGAAGTTTAGTCGTGTTTCTTATACCAATCGCATCCTCTCAGATCTCCGCAAGTACATATGGATTAGTTGTCCATTTGGGATAGGACTGCAGGCCATCTGTCCCACTTCACACCTTTACACACCTGGTTATCCAGCCTTCTAGCTCTATAGGCCACAGTAGCATAGGTTACAGGTTTGTAGTCAAGCCACAGATTTCAGGTGAGATCCCATGATACACTCAACAATACAACAACACGATTCTCATGAATAACCATGAAGCCATTTGCTAAGATTTCCCCCATTTTGACATGTGGAAACTTGTTGTCACTCTTACCCTGACGGGAAGCTCCAGACACTTTTTTGGTCCTAACTGAGGCATTTTTAAATAAATGTCAAATTAGCCATATTCTGAAGACACTCTTAGGCTGCTGGGTAATCGAACTGGCCACATCTAAAGTCAAGCCACAGGTAACAGGTGAGAAACCTTGTTAAACCCTAAAAGAAAAAGAAAAAACTTGATTGCATTGAAAATAACCATTAAGTCATTCAGGTCGCAGACTCCCCTATAGGCATGGTTTGAAACCCCCTCCTGACAACTTTTTAGCGCCTGCATGTCATGCACCTTTGTAAAATCCAGTTGAAAAATAAATGACTTAAGGTAACGTAAATGACACCTAGTTAATATGAGTAGTGAATAACTATCGTATTTTTAATATTCTGCAAAAACAGCTAGTTGATGAGAGGCTGAAAGAGAATTGCAAGAATCGCGCAATTTCACAGGCGGGCCCCAAACAGGCAAATAACAAAAATAACCTCGGAACGCAGAACTCGTCGGTCGTTGTCAGTGGATTGTATTGGCGGGAAGAACAAAAATATCGTCTGCAGGGTAATCGAAGTCGCCGCATCTAATGTCAAGTCACAGGTGAGCTGCCTTGTTAAACCCTAAAAATAAATAATAACACGATTGCGTTGAAATGACCCATTAAGCCATTTGTAAGGATTTCCACCATGTGGACCTGTTTTCACTCTTACCCTGATGGTTGCTGATATTTCCAGACACTTTTTCAGTCTTATCTGAGGAATTTTATCATTTATATCAGAATGGCCATATTCTGATGCCAGTTTAGCGCTCATTCAATGACGATTTACTACTCTTTCCCATTGATGGCCATATTGAGGTTAAATCAATGACTGGACTTTTTAATTTATAAAAACAAATGACTATTGAAAGTGCAAGTCAGTATCGTGCATTGTTGTTCTGGTCTCTGTGGTGATTTTAGAGCGTTGTTCATATTTCTACTTTTACCGCATACACTTTAACCCGATACCCAGTTACTGTGCTGTAGTCAGGATGGCCGAGCGGTCTAAGGCGCTGCGTTCAGGTTGCAGTCTCCCATGGAGGCGTGGGTTCAAATCCCACTTCTGACAGTTTTTTAGTTCACACAGTGAAATAACAATTCATAATAAACACTCTCAAATGCAGACCTTCTGGAGCTGAGCAAAGATCAAGGTTAAATAAGAAAACAGCTGGACTTAATAACAAATGAATGAGGGGAACATTTTGTGTTATTGCATTATAATGAGTTACTGCATTATCTTTCAGTTGTTAAATTTCACTTTCTGTAGGCTATGCCTGTTGGCCCATTCACTCCTAACAAGCCTGTTTTCATCTGTCAACGTTGTCGTGGCCGAGTGGTTAAGGCGATGGACTAGAAATCCATTAGGATCTTCCTGCGCAGGTTCAAATCCTGCCGACAACGAAAATGCATTTTTTTGACCCCTCCGGAGGTTGAAGTTTAGTCGTGTTTCTTATACCAATCGCATCCTCTCAGATCTCCGCAAGTACATAGGGATTAGTTGTCCATTTGGGATAGGACTGCAGGCCATCTATACCACTTCACACCTTTACACACCTGGTTATCCAGCCTTCTAGCTCTATAGGCCACAGTAGCATAGGTTACAGGTTTGTAGTCAAGCCACAGATTTCAGGTGAGATCCCATGATACACTCAACAATACAACAACACGATTCTCATGAATAACCATGAAGCCATTTGCTAAGATTTCCCCCATTTTGACATGTGGAAACCTGTTGTCACTCTTACCCTGACGGGAAGCTCCAGACACTTTTTTGGTCCTAACTGAGGCATTTTTAAATTCATGTCAAATTGGCCATATTCTGAAGACACTCTTAGGCTGCAGGGTAATCGAACTGGCCACATCTAAAGTCAAGCCACAGGTAACAGGTGAGAAACCTTGTTAAACCCTAAAAGAAAAAGAAAAAACTTGATTGCATTGAAAATAACCATTAAGTCATTCAGGTCGCAGACTCCCCTATAGGCATGGTTTGAAACCCCCTCCTGACAACTTTTTAGCGCCTGCATGTCATGCACCTTTGTAAAATCCAGTTGAAAAATAAATGACTTAAGGTAACGTAAATGACACCTAGTTAATATGAGTAGTGAATAACTATCGTATTTTTAATATTCTGCAAAAACAGCTAGTTGATGAGAGGCTGAAAGAGAATTGCAAGAATCGCGCAATTTCACAGGCGGGCCCCAAACAGGCAAATAACAAAAATAATCTTGGAACGCAGAACTCGTCGGTCGTTGTCAGTGGATTGTATTGGCGGGAAGAACAAAAATATCGTCTGCAGGGTAATCAAAGTCGCCGCATCTAATGTCAAGTCACAGGTGAGCTGCCTTGTTAAACCCTAAAAATAAATAATAACACGATTGCGTTGAAATGACTCATTAAGCCATTTGTAAGGATTTCCCCCATGTGGACCTGTTGTCACTCTTACCCTGATGGTTGCTGATATTTCCAGACACTTTTTCAGTCTTATCTGAGGAATTTTATCATTTATATCAGAATGGCCATATTCTGATGCCAGTTTAGCGCTCATTCAATGACGATTTACTACTCTTTCCCATTGAAGGCCATATTGAGGTTAAATCAATGACTGGACTTTTTAATTTATAAAAACAAATGACTATTGAAAGTGCAAGTCAGTATCGTGCATAGTTGTTCTGGTCTCTGTGGTGATTTTAGAGCGTTGTTCATATTTCTACTTTTACCGCATACACTTTAACCCGATACCCAGTTACTGTGCTGTAGTCAGGATGGCCGAGCGGTCTAAGGCGCTGCGTTTAGGTCGCAGTCTCCTATGGAGGCGTGGGTTCAAATCCCACTTCTGACAGTTTTTTAGTGCCTCTCAGGAGTCATGCTGCTCAGCAGTAATAATAAGAATGATGAAATAACAACTTCACACAGTGAAATAACAATTCATAATAAACACTCTCAAATGCAGACCTTCTGGAGCTGAGCAAAGATCAAGGTTAAATAAGAAAACAGCTGGACTTAATCACAAATGAATGAGGGGAACATTTTGTGTTATTGCATTGTAATGAGTTACTGCATTATCTTTCAGTTGTTAAATTTCACTTTCTGTAGGCTATGCCTGTTGGCCCATACACTCCTAACAAGCCTGTTTTCTTCTGTCGACGTTGTCGTGGCTGAGTGGTTAAGGCGATGGACTAGAAATGCATTAGGATCTTCCAGCGCAGGTTCAAATCCTGCCGACAATGAAAATGCATTTTTTTGACCCCTCCGGAGGTTGAAGTTTAGTCGTGTTTCTTATACCAATCGCATCCTCTCAGATCTCCGCAAGTACATAGGGATTAGTTGTCCATTTGGGATAGGACTGCAAGCCAAGCTTCACACCTTTACACACCTGGTTATCCAGCTTTCTAGCTCTATAGGCCACAGTAGCATAGGTTACAGGTTTGTAGTCAAGCCACAGATTTCAGGTGAGATCCCATGATACACTCAACAATACAACAACACGATTCTCATGAATAACCATGAAGCCATTTGCTAAGATTTCCCCCATTTTGACATGTGGAAACCTGTTGTCACTCTTACCCTGACGGGAAGCTCCAGACACTTTTTTGGTCCTATCTGAGGCATTTTTAAATTCATGTCAAATTGGCCATATTCTGAAGACACTCTTAGGCTGCAGGGTAATCGAACTGGCCACATCTAAAGTCAAGCCACAGGTAACAGGTGAGAAACCTTGTTAAACCCTAAAAGAAAAAGAAAAACTTGATTGCATTGAAAATAACCATTAAGTCATTCAGGTCGCAGACTCCCCTATAGGCATGGTTTGAAACCCCCTCCTGACAATTTTTTAGCGCCTGCATGTCATGCACCTTTGTAAAATCCAGTTGAAAAATAAATGACTTAAGGTAACGTAAATGACACCTAGTTAATATGAGTAGTGAATAACTATCGTATTTTTAATATTCTGCAAAAACAGCTAGTTGATGAGAGGCTGAAAGAGAATTGCAAGAATCGCGCAATTTCACAGGCGGGCCCCAAACAGGCAAATAACAAAAATAATCTCGGAACGCAGAACTCGACGGTCGTTGTCAGTGGATTGTATTGGCGGGAAGAACAAAAATATCGTCTGCAGGGTAATCAAAGTCGCCGCATCTAATGTCAAGTCACAGGTGAGCTGCCTTGTTAAACCCTAAAAATAAATAATAACACGATTGCGTTGAAATGACTCATTAAGCCATTTGTAAGGATTTCCCCCATGTGGACCTGTTGTCACTCTTACCCTGATGGTTGCTGATATTTCCAGACACTTTTTCAGTCTTATCTGAGGAATTTTATCATTTATATCAGAATGGCCATATTCTGATGCCAGTTTAGCGCTCATTCAATGACGATTTACTACTCTTTCCCATTGAAGGCCATATTGAGGTTAAATCAATGACTGGACTTTTTAATTTATAAAAACAAATGACTATTGAAAGTGCAAGTCAGTATCGTGCATATTTGTTCTGGTCTCTGTGGTGATTTTAGAGCGTTGTTCATATTTCTACTTTTACCGCATACACTTTAACCCGATACCCAGTTACTGTGCTGTAGTCAGGATGGCCGAGCGGTCTAAGGCGCTGCGTTCAGGTCTCAGTCTCCCATGGAGGCGTGGGTTCAAATCCCACTTCTGACAGTTTTTTAGTGCCTCTCAGGAGTCATGCTGCTCAGCAGTAATAATAAGAATGATGAAATAACAACTTCACACAGTGAAATAACAATTCATAATAAACACTCTCAAATGCAGACCTTCTGGAGCTGAGCAAAGATCAAGGTTAAATTAGAAAACAGCTGGACTTAATAACAAATGAATGAGGGGAACATTTTGTGTTATTGCATTATAATGAGTTACTGCATTATCTTTCAGTTGTTAAATTTCACTTTCTGTAGGCTATGCCTGTTGGCCCATTCACTCCTAACAAGCTTGCTTTCTTCTGTCAACGTTGTCGTGGCCGAGTGGTTAAGGCGATGGACTAGAAATCCATTAGGATCTTCCTGCGCAGGTTCAAATCCTGCCGACAACGAAAATGTATTTTTTTGACCCCTCCGGAGGTTGAAGTTTAGTCGTGTTTCTTATACCAATCGCATCCTCTCAGATCTCCGCAAGTACATAGGGATTAGTTGTCCATTTGGGATAGGACTGCAGGCCATCTATCCCACTTCACACCTTTACACACCTGGTTATCCAGCCTTCTAGCTCTATAGGCCACAGTAGCATAGGTTACAGGTTTGTAGTCAAGCCACAGATTTCAGGTGAGATCCCATGATACACTCAACAATACAACAACACGATTCTCATGAATAACCATGAAGCCATTTGCTAAGATTTCCCCCATTTTGACATGTGGAAACCTGTTGTCACTCTTACCCTGACGGGAAGCTCCAGACACTTTTTTGGTCCTAACTGAGGCATTTTTAAATTCATGTCAAATTGGCCATATTCTGAAGACACTCTTAGGCTGCAGGGTAATCGAACTGGCCACATCTAAAGTCAAGCCACAGGTAACAGGTGAGAAACCTTGTTAAACCCTAAAAGAAAAAGAAAAAACTCGATTGCATTGAAAATAACCATTAAGTCATTCAGGTCGCAGACTCCCCTATAGGCATGGTTTGAAACCCCCTCCTGACAACTTTTTAGCGCCTGCATGTCATGCACCTTTGTAAAATCCAGTTGAAAAATAAATGACTTAAGGTAACGTAAATGACACCTAGTTAATATGAGTAGTGAATAACTATCGTATTTTTAATATTCTGCAAAAACAGCTAGTTGATGAGAGGCTGAAAGAGAATTGCAAGAATCGCGCAATTTCACAGGCGGGCCCCAAACAGGCAAATAACAAAAATAATCTTGGAACGCAGAACTCGTCGGTCGTTGTCAGTGGATTGTATTGGCGGGAAGACCAAAAATATCGTCTGCAGGGTAATCAAAGTCGCCGCATCTAATGTCAAGTCACAGGTGAGCTGCCTTGTTAAACCCTAAAAATAAATAATAACACGATTGCGTTGAAATGACTCATTAAGCCATTTGTAAGGATTTCCCCAATGTGGACCTGTTGTCACTCTTACCCTGATGGTTGCTGATATTTCCAGACACTTTTTCAGTCTTATCTGAGGAATTGTATCATTTATATCAGAATGGCCATATTCTGATGCCAGTTTAGCGCTCATTCAATGACGATTTACTACTCTTTCCTATTGAAGGCCATATTGAGGTTAAATCAATGACTGGACTTTTTAATTTATAAAAACAAATGACTATTGAAAGTGCAAGTCAGTATCGTGCATAGTTGTTCTGGTCTCTGTGGTGATTTTAGAGCGTTGTTCATATTTCTACTTTTACCGCATACACTTTAACCCGATACCCAGTGACTGTGCTGTAGTCAGGATGGCCGAGCGGTCGAAGGCGCTGCGTTCAGGTCGCAGTCTCCCATGGAGGCGTGGGTTCACATCCCACTTCTGACAGTTTTTTAGTGCCTCTCAGGAGTCATGCTGCTCAGCAGTAATAATAAGAATGATGAAATAACAACTTCACACAGTGAAATAACAATTCATAATAAACACTCTCAAATGCAGACCTACTGGAGCTGAGCAAAGATCAAGGTTAAATAAGAAAACAGATGGACTTAATAACAAATGAATGAGGGGAACATTTTGTGTTATTGCATTATAATGAGTTACTGCATTATCTTTCAGTTGTTAAATTTCACTTTCTGTAGGCTATGCCTGTTTGCCCATTCACTCCTAACAAGCCTGTTTCCTTCTGTCAATGTTGTCGTGGCCGAGTGGTTAAGGTGATGGACTAGAAATCCATTAGGATCTTCCTGTGTAGGTTCAAATCCTGCCTACAAAGAAAATGCAGTTTTTTGACCCCTCCGGAGGTTGAGGTTTAGTCGTGTTTCTTATACCAATCGCATCCTCTCAGATCTCCGCAAGTACATAGGGATTAGTTGTCCATTTGGGGTAGGACTGCAGGCCATCTATCCCACTTCACACCTTTACACACCTGGTTATCCAGCCTTCTAGCTCTATAGGCCACAGTTGCATAGGTTACAGGTTTGTAGTCAAGCCACAGATTTCAGGTGAGATCCCATGATACACTCAACAATACAACAACACGATTCTCATGAATAACCATTAAGCCATTTGCTAAGATTACCCCATTTTGACATGTGGAAACCTGTTGTCACTCTTACCCTGACGGGAAGCTCCAGACACTTTTTTGGTCCTATCTGAGGCATTTTTAAATTCATGTCAAATTGGCCATATTCTGAAGACACTCTTATAGTCTGCAGGGTAATCGAACTGGCCACATCTAAAGTCAAGCCACAGGTAACAGGTGAGAAACCTTGTTAAACCCTAAAAGAAAAAGAAAAAACTTGATTGCATTGAAAATAACCATTAAGTCATTCAGGTCGCAGACTCCCCTATAGGCATGGTTTGAAACCCCCTCCTGACAACTTTTTAGCGCCTGCATGTCATGCACCTTTGTAAAATCCAGTTGAAAAATAAATGACTTAAGGTAACGTAAATGACACCTAGTTAATATGAGTAGTGAATAACTATCGTATTTTTAATATTCTGCAAAAACAGCTAGTTGATGAGAGGCTGAAAGAGAATTGCAAGAATCGCGCAATTTCACAGGTTGGCCCCAAACAGGCAAATAACAAAAATAACCTCGGAACGCAGAACTCGTCGGTCGTTGTCAGTGGATTGTATTGGCGGGAAGAACAAAAATATTGTCTGCAGGGTAATCGAAGTCGCCGCATCTAATGTCAAGTCACAGGTCAGCTGCCTTGTTAAACCCTAAAAATAAATAATAACACGATTGCGTTGAAATGACCCATTAAGCCATTTGTAAGGATTTCCCCCATGTGGACCTGTTGTCACTCTTACCCTGATGGTTGCTGATATTTCCAGACACTTTTTCAGTCTTATCTGAGGAATTTTATCATTTATATCAGAATGGCCATATTCTGATGCCAGTTTAGCGCTCATTCAATGGCGATTTACTACTCTTTCCCATTGAAGGCCATATTGAGGTTAAATCAATGACTGGACTTTTTAATTTATAAAAACAAATGACTATTGAAAGTGCAAGTCAGTATCGTGCATAGTTGTTCTGGTCTCTGTGGTGATTTTAGAGCGTTGTTCATATTTCTACTTTTACCGCATACACTTTAACCCGATACCCAGTTACTGTGCTGTAGTCAGGATGGCCGAGCGGTCTAAGGCGCTGCGTTCAGGTCGCAGTCTCCCATGGAGGCGTGGGTTCAAATCCCACTTCTGACAGTTTTTTAGTGCCTCTCAGGAGTCATGCTGCTCAGCAGTAATAATAAGAATGATGAAATAACAACTTCACACAGTGAAATAACAATTCATAATAAACACTCTCAAATGCAGACCTACTGGAGCTGAGCAAAGATCAAGGTTAAATAAGAAAACAGCTGGACTTAATAACAAATGAATGAGGGGAACATTTTGTGTTATTGCATTATAATGAGTTACTGCATTATCTTTCAGTTGTTAAATTTCACTTTCTGTAGGCTATGCCTGTTGGCCCATTCACTCCTAACAAGCCTGTTTCCTTCTGTCAATGTTGTCGTGGCCGAGTGGTTAAGGTGATGGACTAGAAATCCATTAGGATCTTCCTGTGTAGGTTCAAATCCTGCCTACAAAGAAAATGCATTTTTTTGACCCCTCCGGAGGTTGAGGTTTAGTCGTGTTTCTTATACCAATCGCATCCTCTCAGATCTCCGCAAGTACATAGGGATTAGTTGTCCATTTGGGGTAGGACTGCAGGCCATCTATCCCACTTCACACCTTTACACACCTGGTTATCCAGCCTTCTAGCTCTATAGGCCACAGTTGCATAGGTTACAGGTTTGTAGTCAAGCCACAGATTTCAGGTGAGATCCCATGATACACTCAACAATACAACAACACGATTCTCATGAATAACCATTAAGCCATTTGCTAAGATTACCCCATTTTGACATGTGGAAACCTGTTGTCACTCTTACCCTGACGGGAAGCTCCAGACACTTTTTTGGTCCTATCTGAGGCATTTTTAAATTCATGTCAAATTGGCCATATTCTGAAGACACTCTTATAGTCTGCAGGGTAATCGAACTGGCCACATCTAAAGTCAAGCCACAGGTAACAGGTGAGAAACCTTGTTAAACCCTAAAAGAAAAAGAAAAAACTTGATTGCATTGAAAATAACCATTAAGTCATTCAGGTCACAGCTCCCCTATAGGCATGGTTTGAAACCCCCTCCTGACAACTTTTTAGCGCCTGCATGTCATGCACCTTTGTAAAATCCAGTTGAAAAATAAATGACTTAAGGTAAAGTAAATGACACCTAGTTAATATGAGTAGTGAATAACTATCGTATTTTTAATATTCTGCAAAAACAGCTAGTTGATGAGAGGCTGAAAGAGAATTGCAAGAATCGCGCAATTTCACAGGCGGGCCCCAAACAGGCAAATAACAAAAATAATCTCGGAACGCAGAACTCGTCGGTCGTTGTCAGTGGATTGTATTGGCGGGAAGAACAAAAATATCGTCTGCAGGGTAATCGAAGTCGCCGCATCTAATGTCAAGTCACAGGTGAGCTGCCTTGTTAAACCCTAAAAATAAATAATAACACGATTGCGTTGAAATGACCCATTAAGCCATTTGTAAGGATTTCCCCCATGTGGACCTGTTGTCACTCTTACCCTGATGGTTGCTGATATTTCCAGACACTTTTTCAGTCTTATCTGAGGAATTTTATCATTAATATCAGAATGGCCATATTCTGATGCCAGTTTAGCGCTCATTCAATGACGATTTACTACTCTTTCCCATTGAAGGCCATATTGAGGTTAAATCAATGACTGGACTTTTTAATTTATAAAAACAAATGACTATTGAAAGTGCAAGTCAGTATCGTGCATAGTTGTTCTGGTCTCTGTGGTGATTTTAGAGCGTTGTTCATATTTCTACTTTTACCGCATACACTTTAACCCGATACCCAGTTACTGTGCTGTAGTCAGGATGGCCGAGCGGTCTAAGGCGCTGCGTTCAGGTCGCAGTCTCCTATGGAGGCGTGGGTTCAAATCCCACTTCTGACAGTTTTTTAGTGCCTCTCAGGAGTCATGCTGCTCAGCAGTAATAATAAGAATGATGAAATAACAACTTCACACAGTGAAATAGCAATTCATAATAAACACTCTCAAATGCAGACCTTCTGGAGCTGAGCAAAGATCAAGGTTAAATAAGAAAACAGCTGGACTTAATAACAAATGAATGAGGGGAACATTTTGTGTTATTGCATTATAATGAGTTACTGCATTATCTTTCAGTTGTTAAATTTCACTTTCTGTAGGCTATGCCTGTTGGCCCATTCACTCCTAACAAGCCTGTTTCCTTCTGTCAATGTTGTAGTGGCCGAGTGGTTAAGGTGATGGACTAGAAATCCATTAGGATCTTCCTGTGTAGGTTCAAGTCCTGCCTACAAAGAAAATGCATTTTTTTGACCCCTCCGGAGGTTGAGGTTTAGTCGTGTTTCTTATACCAATCGCATCCTCTCAGATCTCCGCAAGTACATAGGGATTAGTTGTCCATTTGGGGTAGGACTGCAGGCCATCTATCCCACTTCACACCTTTACACACCTGGTTATCCAGCCTTCTAGCTCTATAGGCCACAGTTGCATAGGTTACAGGTTTGTAGTCAAGCCACAGATTTCAGGTGAGATCCCATGATACACTCAACAATACAACAACACGATTCTCATGAATAACCATTAAGCCATTTGCTAAGATTACCCCATTTTGACATGTGGAAACCTGTTGTCACTCTTACCCTGACGGGAAGCTCCAGACACTTTTTTGGTCCTATCTGAGGCATTTTTAAATTCATGTCAAATTGGCCATATTCTGAAGACACTCTTATAGTCTGCAGGGTAATCGAACTGGCCACATCTAAAGTCAAGCCACAGGTAACAGGTGAGAAACCTTGTTAAACCCTAAAAGAAAAAGAAAAAACTTGATTGCATTGAAAATAACCATTAAGTCATTCAGGTCACAGCTCCCCTATAGGCATGGTTTGAAACCCCCTCCTGACAACTTTTTAGCGCCTGCATGTCATGCACCTTTGTAAAATCCAGTTGAAAAATAATGACTTAAGGTAAAGTAAATGACACCTAGTTAATATGAGTAGTGAATAACTATCGTATTTTTAATATTCTGCAAAAACAGCTAGTTGATGAGAGGCTGAAAGAGAATTGCAAGAATCGCGCAATTTCACAGGCGGGCCCCAAACAGGCAAATAACAAAAATAATCTCGGAACGCAGAACTCGTCGGTCGTTGTCAGTGGATTGTATTGGCGGGAAGAACAAAAATATCGTCTGCAGGGTAATCGAAGTCGCCGCATCTAATGTCAAGTCACAGGTGAGCTGCCTTGTTAAACCCTAAAAATAAATAATAACACGATTGCGTTGAAATGACCCATTAAGCCATTTGTAAGGATTTCCCCCATGTGGACCTGTTGTCACTCTTACCCTGATGGTTGCTGATATTTCCAGACACTTTTTCAGTCTTATCTGAGGAATTTTATCATTTATATCAGAATGGCCATATTCTGATGCCAGTTTAGCGCTCATTCAATGACGATTTACTACTCTTTCCCATTGAAGGCCATATTGAGGTTAAATCAATGACTGGACTTTTTAATTTATAAAAACAAATGACTATTGAAAGTGCAAGTCAGTATCGTGCATAGTTGTTCTGGTCTCTGTGGTGATTTTAGAGCGTTGTTCATATTTCTACTTTTACCGCATACACTTTAACCCGATACCCAGTTACTGTGCTGTAGTCAGGATGGCCGAGCGGTCTAAGGCGCTGCGTTCAGGTCGCAGTCTCCCATGGAGGGCGTGGGTTCAAATCCCACTTCTGACAGTTTTTTTAGTGCCTCTCAGGAGTCATGCTGCTCAGCAGTAATAATAAGAATGATGAAATAACAACTTCACACAGTGAAATAGCAATTCATAATAAACACTCTCAATGCAGACCTTCTGGAGCTGAGCAAAGATCAAGGTTAAATAAGAAAACAGCTGGACTTAATAACAAATGAATGAGGGGAACATTTTGTGTTATTGCATTATAATGAGTTACTGCATTATCTTTCAGTTGTTAAATTTCACTTTCTGTAGGCTATGCCTGTTGGCCCATTCACTCCTAACAAGCCTGTTTTCTTCTGTCAACGTTGTCGTGGCAGAGTGGTTAAGGCGATGGACTAAAAATCCATTAGGATCTTCCTGCGCAGGTTCAAATCCTGCCGACAACGAAAATGCATTTTTTTGACCCCTCCGGAGGTTGAAGTTTTAGTCGTGTTTCTTATACCAATCGCATCCTCTCAGATCTCCGCAAGTACATAGGGATTAGTTGTCCATTTGGGATAGGACTGCAGGCCATCTATCCCACTTCACACCTTTACACACCTGGTTATCCAGCCTTCTAGCTCTATAGGCCACAGTAGCATAGGTTACAGGTTTGTAGTCAAGCCACAGATTTCAGGAGAGATCCCATGATACACTCAACAATACAACAACACGATTCTCATGAATAACCATGAAGCCATTTGCTAAGATTTCCCCCATTTGACATGTGGAAACCTGTTGTCACTCTTACCCTGACGGAAGCTCCAGACACTTTTTTGGTCCTATCTGAGGCATTTTTAAATTCATGTCAAATTGGCCATATTCTGAAGACACTCTTATAGTCTGCAGGGTAATCGAACTGGCCACATCTAAAGTCAAGCCACAGGTAACAGGTGAGAAACCTTGTTAAACCCTAAAAGAAAAAGAAAAAACTTGATTGCATTGACAATAACCATTAAGTCATTCAGGTCGCAGACTCCCCTATAGGCATGGTTTGAAACCCCCTCCTGACAATTTTTTAGCGCCTGCATGTCATGCACCTTTGTAAAATCCAGTTGAAAAATAAATGACTTAAGTAACGTAAATGACACCTAGTTAATATGAGTAGTGAATAACTATCATATTTTTAATATTCTGCAAAAAACAGCTAGTTGATGAGAGGCTGAAAGAGAATTGCAAGAATCGCGCAATTTCACAGGCGGGCCCCAAACAGGCAAATAACAAAAATAATCTCGGAACGCAGAACTCGTCGGTCGTTGTGAGTGGATTGTATTGGCGGGAAGAACAAAAATATCGTCTGCAGGGTAATCGAAGTCGCCACATCTAATGTCAAGTCACAGGTGAGCTGCCTTGTTAAACCCTAAAAATAAATAATAACACGATTGTGTTGAAATGACCCATTAAGACATTTGTAAGGATTTCCCCCATGTGGACCTGTTGTCACTCTTACCCTGATGGTTGCTGATATTTCCAGACACTTTTTCAGTCTTATCTGAGGAATTTTATCATTTATATCAGAATGGCCATATTCTGATGCCAGTTTAGCGCTCATTCAATGGCGATTTACTACTCTTTCCCATTGAAGGCCATATTGAGGTTAAATCAATGACTGGACTTTTTAATTTATAAAAACAAATGACTATTGAAAGTGCAAGTCAGTATCGTGCATAGTTGTTCTTGGTCTCTGTGGTGATTTTAGAGCGTTGTTCATATTTCTACTTTTACCGCATACACTTTAACCCGATACCCAGTTACTGTGCTGTAGTCAGGATGGCCGAGCGGTCTAAGGCGCTGCGTTCAGGTCGCAGTCTCCCATGGAGGCGTGGGTTCAAATCCCACTTCTGACAGTTTTTTAGTGCCTCTCAGGAGTCATGCTGCTCAGCAGTAATAATAAGAATGATGAAATAACAACTTCACACAGTGAAATAGCAATTCATAATAAACACTCTCAAATGCAGACCTTCTGGAGCTGAGCAAAGATCAAGGTTAAATAAGAAAACAGCTGGACTTAATAACAAATGAATGAGGGGAACATTTTGTGTTATTGCATTATAATGAGTTACTGCATTATCTTTCAGTTGTTAAATTTCACTTTCTGTAGGCTATGCCTGTTGGCCCATTCACTCCTAACAAGCCTGTTTTTCTTCTGTCAACGTTGTCGTGCAGAGTGGTTAAGGCGATGGACTAAAAATCCATTAGGATCTTCCTGCGCAGGTTCAAATCCTGCCGACAACGAAAATGCATTTTTTTGACCCCTCCGGAGGTTGAAGTTTAGTCGTGTTTCTTATACCAATCGCATCCTCTCAGATCTCCGCAAGTACATAGGGATTAGTTGTCCATTTGGGATAGGACTGCAGGCCATCTATCCCACTTCACACCTTTACACACCTGGTTATCCAGCCTTCTAGCTCTATAGGCCACAGTAGCATAGGTTACAGGTTTGTAGTCAAGCCACAGATTTCAGGAGAGATCCCATGATACACTCAACAATACAACAACACGATTCTCATGAATAACCATGAAGCCATTTGCTAAGATTTCCCCCATTTGACATGTGGAAACCTGTTGTCACTCTTACCCTGACGGGAAGCTCCAGACACTTTTTTGGTCCTATCTGAGGCATTTTTAAATTCATGTCAAATTGGCCATATTCTGAAGACACTCTTATAGTCTGCAGGGTAATCGAACTGGCCACATCTAAAGTCAAGCCACAGGTAACAGGTGAGAAACCTTGTTAAACCCTAAAAGAAAAGAAAAAACTTGATTGCATTGAAAATAACCATTAAGTCATTCAGGTCGCAGACTCCCCTATAGGCATGGTTTGAAACCCCCTCCTGACAACTTTTTAGCGCCTGCATGTCATGCACCTTTGTAAAATCCAGTTGAAAAATAAATGACTTAAGGTAACGTAAATGACACCTAGTTAATATGAGTAGTGAATAACTATCGTATTTTAATATTCTGCAAAAACAGCTAGTTGATGAGAGGCTGAAAGAGAATTGCAAGAATCGCGCAATTTCACAGGCGGGCCCCAAACAGGCAAATAACAAAAATAATCTCGGAACGCAGAACTCGTCGGTCGTTGTCAGTGGATTGTATTGGCGGGAAGAACAAAAATATCGTCTGCAGGGTAATCGAAGTCGCCATCTAATGTCAAGTCACAGGTGAGCTGCCTTGTTAAACCCTAAAAAAAAATAATAACACGATTGCGTTGAAATGACCCATTAAGCCATTTGTAAGGATTTCCCCCATGTGGACCTGTTGTCACTCTTACCCTGATGGTTGCTGATATTTCCAGACACTTTTTCAGTCTTATCTGAGGAATTTTATCATTTATATCAGAATGGCCATATTCTGATGCCAGTTTAGCGCTCATTCAATGGCGATTTACTACTCTTTCCCATTGAAGGCCATATTGAGGTTAAATCAATGACTGGACTTTTTAATTTATAAAAACAAATGACTATTGAAAGTGCAAGTCAGTATCGTGCATAGTTGTTCTGGTCTCTGTGGTGATTTTAGAGCGTTGTTCATATTTCTACTTTTACCGCATACACTTTAACCCGATACCCAGTTACTGTGCTGTAGTCAGGATGGCCGAGCGGTCTAAGGCGCTGCGTTCAGGTCGCAGTCTCCCATGGAGGCGTGGGTTCAAATCCCACTTCTGACAGTTTTTTAGTGCCTCTCAGGAGTCATGCTGCTCAGCAGTAATAATAAGAATGATGAAATAACAACTTCACACAGTGAAATAACAATTCATAATAAACACTCTCAAATGCAGACCTTCTGGAGCTGAGCAAAGATCAAGGTTAAATAAGAAAACAGCTGGACTTAATAACAAATGAATGAGGGGAACATTTTGTGTTATTGCATTATAATGAGTTACTGCATTATCTTTCAGTTGTTAAATTTCACTTTCTGTAGGCTATGCCTGTTGGCCCATTCACTCCTAACAAGCCTGTTTTCTTCTGTCAACGTTGTCGTGGCCGAGTGGTTAAGGCGATGGACTAGAAATCCATTAGGATCTTCCTGCGCAGGTTCAAATCCTGCCGACAACGAAAATGCATTTTTTTGACCCTCCGGAGGTTGAAGTTTAGTCGTGTTTCTTATACCAATCGCATCCTCTCAGATCTCCGCAAGTACATAGGGATTATTTGTCCATTTGGGATAGGACTGCAGGCCATCTATCCCACTTCACACCTTTACACACCTGGTTATCCAGCCTTCTAGCTCTATAGGCCACAGTAGCATAGGTTACAGGTTTGTAGTCAAGCCACAGATTTCAGGTGAGATCCCATGATACACTCAACAATACAACAACACGATTCTCATGAATAACCATGAAGCCATTTGCTAAGATTTCCCCCATTTTGACATGTGGAAACCTGTTGTCACTCTTACCCTGACGGGAAGCTCCAGACACTTTTTTGGTCCTATCTGAGGCATTTTTAAATTCATGTCAAATTGGCCATATTCTGAAGACACTTTAGTCTGCAGGGTAATCGAACTGGCCACATCTAAAGTCAAGCCACAGGTAACAGGTGAGAAACCTTGTTAAACCCTAAAAGAAAAAGAAAAAACTTGATTGCATTGAAAATAACCATTAAGTCATTCAGGTCGCAGACTCCCCTATAGGCATGGTTTGAAACCCCCTCCTGACAATTTTTAGCGCCTGCATGTCATGCACCTTTGTAAAATCCAGTTGAAAAATAAATGACTTAAGGTAACGTAAATGACACCTAGTTAATATGAGTAGTGAATAACTATCGTATTTTTAATATTCTGCAAAAACAGCTAGTTGATGAGAGGCTGAAAGAGAATTGCAAGAATCGCGCAATTTCACAGGCGGGCCCCAAACAGGCAAATAACAAAAATAATCTCGGAACGCAGAACTCGTCGGTCGTTGTCAGTGGATTGTATTGGCGGGAAGAACAAAAATATCGTCTGCAGGGTAATCAAAGTCGCCGCATCTAATGTCAAGTCACAGGTGAGCTGCCTTGTTAAACCCTAAAAATAAATAATAACACGATTGCGTTGAAATGACCATTAAGCCATTTGTAAGGATTTCCCCCATGTGGACCTTGTCACTCTTACCCTGATGGTTGCTGATATTTCCAGACACTTTTTCAGTCTTATCTGAGGAATTTTATCATTTATATCAGAATGGCCATATTCTGATGCCAGTTTAGCGCTCATTCAATGGCGATTTACTACTCTTTCCCATTGAAGGCCATATTGAGGTTAAATCAATGACTGGACTTTTTAATTTATAAAAACAAATGACTATTGAAAGTGCAAGTCAGTATCGTGCATAGTTGTTCTGGTCTCTGTGGTGATTTTAGAGCGTTGTTCATATTTCTACTTTTACCGCATACACTTTAACCGATACCCAGTTACTGTGCTGTAGTCAGGATGGCCGAGCGGTCTAAGGCGCTGCGTTCAGGTCGCAGTCTCCCATGGAGGCGTGGGTTCAAATCCCACTTCTGACAGTTTTTTAGTGCCTCTCAGGAGTCATGCTGCTCAGCAGTAATAATAAGAATGATGAAATAACAACTTCACACAGTGAAATAACAATTCATAATAAACACTCTCAAATGCAGACCTTCTGGAGCTGAGCAAAGATCAAGGTTAAATAAGAAAACAGCTGGACTTAATAACAAATGAATGAGGGGAACATTTTGTGTTATTGCATTATAATGAGTTACTGCATTATCTTTCAGTTGTTAAATTTCACTTTCTGTAGGCTATGCCTGTTGGCCCATTCACTCCTAACAAGCCTGTTTTCTTCTGTCAACGTTGTCGTGGCCGAGTGGTTAAGGCGATGGACTAGAAATCCATTAGGATCTTCCTGCGCAGGTTCAAATCCTGCCGACAACGAAAATGCTTTTTTGACCCCTCCGGAGGTTGAAGTTTAGTCGTGTTTCTTATACCAATCGCATCCTCTCAGATCTCCGCAAGTACATAGGGATTAGTTGTCCATTTGGGATAGGACTGCAGGCCATCTATCCCACTTCACACCTTTACACACCTGGTTATCCAGCCTTCTAGCTCTATAGGCCACAGTAGCATAGGTTACAGGTTTGTAGTCAAGCCACAGATTTCAGGTGAGATCCCATGATACACTCAACAATACAACAACACGATTCTCATGAATAACCATGAAGCCATTTGCTAAGATTTCCCCCATTTTGACATGTGGAAACCTGTTGTCACTCTTACCCTGACGGGAAGCTCCAGACACTTTTTGGTCCTATCTGAGGCATTTTTAAATTCATGTCAAATTGGCCATATTCTGAAGACACTCTTAGTCTGCAGGGTAATCGAACTGGCCACATCTAAAGTCAAGCCACAGGTAACAGGTGAGAAACCTTGTTAAACCCTAAAAGAAAAAGAAAAAACTTGATTGCATTGAAAATAACCATTAAGTCATTCAGGTCGCAGACTCCCCTATAGGCATGGTTTGAAACCCCTCCTGACAATTTTTTAGCGCCTGCATGTCATGCACCTTTGTAAAATCCAGTTGAAAAATAAATGACTTAAGGTAACGTAAATGACACCTAGTTAATATGAGTAGTGAATAACTATCGTATTTTAATATTCTGCAAAAACAGCTAGTTGATGAGAGGCTGAAAGAGAATTGCAAGAATCGCGCAATTTCACAGGCGGGCCCCAAACAGGCAAATAACAAAAATAATCTCGGAACGCAGAACTCGTCGGTCGTTGTCAGTGGATTGTATTGGCGGGAAGAACAAAAATATCGTCTGCAGGGTAATCAAAGTCGCCGCATCTAATGTCAAGTCACAGGTGAGCTGCCTTGTTAAACCCTAAAAATAAATAATAACACGATTGCGTTGAAATGACCCATTAAGCCATTTGTAAGGATTCCCCCATGTGGACCTGTTGTCACTCTTACCCTGATGGTTGCTGATATTTCCAGACACTTTTTCAGTCTTATCTGAGGAATTTTATCATTTATATCAGAATGGCCATATTCTGATGCCAGTTTAGCGCTCATTCAATGACGATTTACTACTCTTTCCCATTGAAGGCCATATTGAGGTTAAATCAATGACTGGACTTTTTAATTTATAAAAACAAATGACTATTGAAAGTGCAAGTCAGTATCGTGCATAGTTGTTCTGGTCTCTGTGGTGATTTTAGAGCGTTGTTCATATTTCTACTTTTACCGCATACACTTTAAACCGATACCCAGTTACTGTGCTGTAGTCAGGATGGCCGAGCGGTCTAAGGCGCTGCGTTCAGGTCGCAGTCTCCCATGGAGGCGTGGGTTCAAATCCCACTTCTGACAGTTTTTTAGTGCCTCTCAGGAGTCATGCTGCTCAGCAGTAATAATAAGAATGATGAAATAACAACTTCACACAGTGAAATAACAATTCATAATAAACACTCTCAAATGCAGACCTTCTGGAGCTGAGCAAAGATCAAGGTTAAATAAGAAAACAGCTGGACTTAATAACAAATGAATGAGGGGAACATTTTGTGTTATTGCATTATAATGAGTTACTGCATTATCTTTCAGTTGTTAAATTTCACTTTCTGTAGGCTATGCCTGTTGGCCCATTCACTCCTAACAAGCTGTTTTCTTCTGTCAACGTTGTCGTGGCCGAGTGGTTAAGGCGATGGACTAGAAATCCATTAGGATCTTCCTGCGCAGGTTCAAATCCTGCCGACAACGAAAATGCATTTTTTTGACCCTCCGGAGGTTGAAGTTTAGTCGTGTTTCTTATACCAATCGCATCCTCTCAGATCTCCGCAAGTACATAGGGATTAGTTGTCCATTTGGGATAGGACTGCAGGCCATCTATCCCACTTCACACCTTTACACACCTGGTTATCCAGCCTTCTAGCTCTATAGGCCACAGTAGCATAGGTTACAGGTTTGTAGTCAAGCCACAGATTTCAGGTGAGATCCCATGATACACTCAACAATACAACAACACGATTCTCATGAATAACCATGAAGCCATTTGCTAAGATTTCCCCCATTTTGACATGTGGAAACCTGTTGTCACTCTTACCCTGACGGGAAGCTCCAGACACTTTTTTGGTCCTATCTGAGGCATTTTTAAATTCATGTCAAATTGGCCATATTCTGAAGACACTCTTATAGTCTGCAGGGTAATCGAACTGGCCACATCTAAAGTCAAGCCACAGGTAACAGGTGAGAAACCTTGTTAAACCCTAAAAGAAAAAGAAAAAACTTGATTGCATTGAAAATAACCATTAAGTCATTCAGGTCGCAGACTCCCCTATAGGCATGGTTTGAAACCCCCTCCTGACAACTTTTTAGCGCCTGCATGTCATGCACCTTTGTAAAATCCAGTTGAAAAATAAATGACTTAAGGTAACGTAAATGACACCTAGTTAATATGAGTAGTGAATAACTATCGTATTTGTAATATTCTGCAAAAACAGCTAGTTGATGAGAGGCTGAAAGAGAATTGCAAGAATCGCGCAATTTCACAGGCGGGCCCCAAACAGGCAAATAACAAAAATAATCTCGGAACGCAGAACTCGTCGGTCGTTGTCAGTGGATTGTATTGGCGGGAAGAACAAAAATATCGTCTGCAGGGTAATCAAAGTCGCCGCATCTAATGTCAAGTCACAGGTGAGCTGCCTTGTTAAACCCTAAAAATAAATAATAACACGATTGCGTTGAAATGACCATTAAGCCATTTGTAAGGATTTCCCCCATGTGGACCTGTTGTCACTCTTACCCTGATGGTTGCTGATATTTCCAGACACTTTTTCAGTCTTATCTGAGGAATTTTATCATTTATATCAGAATGGCCATATTCTGATGCCAGTTTAGCGCTCATTCAATGACGATTTACTACTCTTTCCCATTGAAGGCCATATTGAGGTTAAATCAATGACTGGACTTTTTAATTTATAAAAACAAATGACTATTGAAAGTGCAAGTCAGTATCGTGCATAGTTGTTCTGGTCTCTGTGGTGATTTTAGAGCGTTGTTCATATTTCTACTTTTACCGCATACACTTTAACCCGATACCAGTTACTGTGCTGTAGTCAGGATGGCCGAGCGGTCTAAGGCGCTGCGTTCAGGTCGCAGTCTCCCATGGAGGCGTGGGTTCAAATCCCACTTCTGACAGTTTTTTAGTGCCTCTCAGGAGTCATGCTGCTCAGCAGTAATAATAAGAATGATGAAATAACAACTTCACACAGTGAAATAACAATTCATAATAAACACTCTCAAATGCAGACCTTCTGGAGCTGAGCAAAGATCAAGGTTAAATAAGAAAACAGCTGGACTTAATAACAAATGAATGAGGGGAACATTTTGTGTTATTGCATTATAATGAGTTACTGCATTATCTTTCAGTTGTTAAATTTCACTTTCTGTAGGCTATGCCTGTTGGCCCATTCACTCCTAACAAGCCTGTTTTCCTTCTGTCAACGTTGTCGTGGCCGAGTGGTTAAGGCGATGGACTAGAAATCCATTAGGATCTTCCTGCGCAGGTTCAAATCCTGCCGACAAATGAAAATGCATTTTTTGACCCCTCCGGAGGTTGAAGTTTAGTCGTGTTTCTTATACCAATCGCATCCTCTCAGATCTCCGCAAGTACATAGGGATTAGTTGTCCATTTGGGATAGGACTGCAGGCCATCTATCCCACTTCACAACCTTTACACACCTGGTTATCCAGCCTTCTAGCTCTATAGGCCACAGTAGCATAGGTTACAGGTTTGTAGTCAAGCCACAGATTTCAGGTGAGATCCCATGATACACTCAACAATACAACAACACGATTCTCATGAATAACCATGAAGCCATTTGCTAAGATTTCCCCCATTTTGACATGTGGAAACCTGTTGTCACTCTTACCCTGACGGGAAGCTCCAGACACTTTTTTGGTCCTATCTGAGGCATTTTTTAAATTCATGTCAAATTGGCCATATTCTGAAGACACTCTTATAGTCTGCAGGGTAATCGAACTGGCCACATCTAAAGTCAAGCCACAGGTAACAGGTGAGAAACCTTGTTAAACCCTAAAAGAAAAGAAAAAACTCGATTGCATTGAAAATAACCATTAAGTCATTCAGGTCGCAGACTCCCCTATAGGCATGGTTTGAAACCCCCTCCTGACAACTTTTTAGCGCCTGCATGTCATGCACCTTTGTAAAATCCAGTTGAAAAATAAATGACTTAAGGTAACGTAAATGACACCTAGTTAATATGAGTAGTGAATAACTATCGTATTTTTAATATTCTGCAAAAACAGCTAGTTGATGAGAGGCTGAAAGAGAATTGCAAGAATCGCGCAATTTCACAGGCGGGCCCCAAACAGGCAAATAACAAAAATAATCTCGGAACGCAGAACTCGTCGGTCGTTGTCAGTGGATTGTATTGCGGGGGAAGAACAAAAATATCGTCTGCAGGGTAATCAAAGTCGCCGCATCTAATGTCAAGTCACAGGTGAGCTGCCTTGTTAAACCTAAAAATAAATAATAACACGATTGCGTTGAAATGACTCATTAAGCATTTGTAAGGATTTCCCCCATGTGGACCTGTTGTCACTCTTACCCTGATGGTTGCTGATATTTCCAGACACTTTTTCAGTCTTATCTGAGGAATTTTATCATTATATCAGAATGGCCATATTTCTGATGCCAGTTTAGCGCTCATTCAATGACGATTTACTACTCTTTCCCATTGAAGGCCATATTGAGGTTAAATCAATGACTGGACTTTTTAATTTATAAAAACAAATGACTATTGAAAGTGCAAGTCAGTATCGTGCATAGTTGTTCTGGTCTCTGTGGTGATTTTAGAGCGTTGTTCATATTTTCTACTTTTACCGCATACACTTTAACCCGATACCCAGTTACTGTGCTGTAGTCAGGATGGCGAGCGGTCTAAGGCGCTGCGTTCAGGTCGCAGTCTCCCATGGAGGCGTGGGTTCAAATCCACTTCTGACAGTTTCTTAGTGCATCTCAGGAGTCATGCTGCTCAGCAGTAATAATAAGAATGATGAAATAACAACTTCACACAGTAGAAATAAACAATATCTAATAAACACTCTCAAATGCAGACCTTCTGGAGCTGAGCAAAGATCAAGGTTAAATAAGAAAAACAGCTGGACTTAATACAAATGAATGAGGGGAACATTTTGTGTTATTGCATTATAATGAGTTACTGCATTATCTTTCAGTGTTAAATTTCACTTTCTGTAGGCTATGGCCTGTTGGCCCATCACTCCTAACAAGCCTGTTTTCTTCTGTCAACGTTGTCTGTGCCGAGTGGTTAAGGCGATGGACTAGAAATCCATTAGGATCTTCCTGCTGTCAGGTTCAAATCCTGCTGACAACGAAATGCATTTTTTTGACCCCTCCGGAGGTTGAAGTTTAGTCTGTTTTTCTTATACCAATCGATCCTCTCAGATCTCCGCACGTACATAGGATTAGTTGTCCATTTGGGATAGGAATGCAGGCCATCTGTCCCACTTCACACCTTTACACACCTGTGTTATCCAGCCTTCTAGCTCTATAGGCCCAGTAGCATAGGTTACAGGTTTGTAGTCAAGCCACAGATTTCAGGTGAGATCCCATGATACACTCAACAATACAACAACACGATTCTCATGAATAACCATGAAGACATTTGCTAAGATTTTCCCCCATTTTGACATGTGGAAACCTGTTGTCACTCTTACCCTGACGAGGAAGCTCCAGACACTTTTTTGGTCCTATCTGAGGCATTTTTAAATTCATGTCAAATTGGCCATATTCTGAAGACACTCTTATAGTCTGCAGGGTAATCGAACTGGCCACATCTAAAGTCAAGCCACAGGTAACAGGTGAGAAACCTTGTTAAACCCTAAAAGAAAAAGAAAAACTTGATTGCATTGAAAATAACCATTAAGTCATTCAGGTCGCAGACTCCCCTATAGGCATGGTTTGAAACCCCCTCCTGACAACTTTTTAGCGCCTGCATGTCATGCACCTTTGTAAAATCCAGTTGAAAAATAAATGACTTAAGGTAACGTAAATGACACCTAGTTAATATGAGTAGTGAATAACTATCGTATTTTAATATTCTGCAAAAACAGCTAGTTGATGAGAGGCTGAAAGAGAATTGCAAGAATCGCGCAATTTCACAGGCGGGCCCCAACAGGCAAATAACAAAAATAATCTCGGAACGCAGAACTCGTCGGTCGTTGTCAGTGGATTGTATTGGCGGGAAGAACAAAAATATCGTCTGCAGGGTAATCGAAGTCGCCGCATCTAATGTCAAGTCACAGGTGAGCTGCCTGTTAAACCTAAAAATAAATAATAAACACGATTGCGTTGAAATGACCCATTAAGCCATTTGTAAGGATTTCCCCCATGTGGACCTGTGTCACTCTTACCCTGATGGTTGCTGATATTTCCAGACACTTTTTCAGTCTTATCTGAGGAATTTTATATTTATATCAGAATGGCCATAATTCTGATGCCAGTTTAGCGCTCATTCAATGGCGATTTACTACTCTTTCCCAATTGAAGGCCATATTGAGGTTTAATGTCTACAATTGGTTCCAATTGGAACAACTCCACTCAGTGAAAACTGGTCGCATGGAACGCAAAAATATTTCTTACAATATTTAACCTCCAACATAACAAGTCCAAGTCCATAGCTCAAATGAAAGTCACCTTGTTCATCTAGCCAGCAGTCAGATTTCTAATTTTACCGAAAAACATAGCACATATATATGTAAAACACCACCAGACACAGCTCATTGAATAGCCAAAACATGCAATCAACAAACGCAGGATTAAAAATAAAAAGTTCACTACCTTTTGAAATCTCATTCCGATGACAGTAATATGCATGTTCACAGTAAAAAAAATTTTCCTCAATAATATGCCATTATATCAATAAATGTCCATTTACGTGAGTTACGTTCAGAAAGTACTCAAAAATGCCCGCAGGAAATCTAGGTAGCAGCGGCAAGGTAAAGAAATAGACATCTAAAACTTTGACTAAATGACATGTCTACATATAGTAGCAAGATACACTGCTTCTTTATGCAACCGCTTGTTAGATTGATTTTTAACATTACAAAAGCACACTATCCAATATGCTGAGACGGCGCTCGTTCCAAGCTAACTTTCACGTAACTTGGAGTCAGCAGAAACACAGATTTTAAGCATAAATATTCCCTTACCTTCGATTTCTTCGTTAGAATGTTTCTGGAAGGTCAGACTTAACCATACATGTTTGGTTTCAAGTCTTGCGTCATTGTCTTAGCTAGTGCTAATAAAATCAGCTGAAATGCACCAAAACGTCCTCTGGTCCAAAGTTGCGCACAAAACTCAAATTACATATTATATTGTCGACTAAACAGGTCAAACTAAGTGCAGAAGCAAGCTTTTATGATGTTTAGACACACAAAACAAATTCAATCGGCCATAGTCTGCCCCTTCTTGAGTGCTGGAACAAAAGGAATGGCTGGGACAATCGCGCCCCTACGCACAGCTATTTTCTCGTGGAACGCATAATTTCACTCCCATAGGGTCAATTCTCGCGGGATTTGAACGATTCAAAGCCTACTCAAAGAGGACATCTAGCGGAAGAGATAGAAAGTCTCCCCGAATCATAACTGGTTGGAAGGGTGGGGGCCATGAGTCAAAGTTGCTCCAACTTTCAGGGCCACAAAACTAGTTTGGAAGAATGCCGCCTGTGAGTTATGCTATACTTACAGACATAATTCCAACGGTTTAGAATCTTTAGAGGTTTTCTATCTAATAATAATTTTTATTTGCATATATTAGCAATGTTGACAGATTTTTTTTCAGTTACTAGGGGTACCCCAATCTCTCAAAGGGGCATATGTCTGCCATATCCTAAACAGTTTTAATCAATGACTGGATTTTTTAATTTGTAAAAACAAATGGACTATGAAGTGCAAGTCAGTATCGTGCATAGTTGTTCTGGTCTCTGTGGTGCATTTTAGAGAGTTGTTCATATTTTACTTTTAAAGCATACACTTTAACCGATACCCAGTTACTGTGCTGTGTCAGGATGCCGAGCGGTCTAAGGAGCTGTTCAGGTCGCAGTCTCCCATGAGGCGTGGTTCAAATCCCACTTTCGACATTTTTTAGTTCACACAGTGAATAACTCATAATAAACACTTCAAATGCAGACCCTATCTGAGGCATTTTTAAATTCATGTCAAATTGGCCATATTCTGAAGACACTCTGTAGGCTGCAGGGTAATCGAACTGGCCACATCTAAAGTCAAGCCACAGGTAACAGGTGAGAAACCTTGTTAAACCCTAAAAGAAAAAGAAAAAACTTGATTGCATTGAAATAACCATAAGTCAATTCAGGTCGCAGACTCCCCTATAGGCATGGTTTGAAACCCCTCCTGACAACTTTTTAGCGCCTGCATGTCATGCACCTTTGTAAAATCCAGTTGAAAAATAAATGACTTAAGGTAACGTAAATGACACCTAGTAATATGAGTACGTGAATAACTATCGTATTTTTAATATTCTGCAAAAACAGCTAGTTGATGAAGAGGCTGAAAGAGAATTGCAAGAATCGCGCAATTTCACAGGCGGGCCCCAAACAGGCAAATAACAAAATAATCTCGGAACGCAGAACTCGTCGGTCCGTTGTCAGTGGATTGTATTGGCGGAAGAACAAAAATATCGTCTGCAGGGTAATCGAAGTCGCGCATCTAATGTCAAGTCACAGGTGAGCTGCCTTGTAAACCCTAAAAATAAATAATAACACGATTGCGTTGAAATGACCCATTAAGCCATTTGTAAGGATTTCCCCCATGTGGACCTGTTGTCACTCTTACCCTGATGGTTGCTGATATTTCCAGACCACTTTTTCAGTCTTATCTGAGGAATTTTATCATTTATATCAGAATGGCCATATTCTGATGCCAGTTTTAGCGCTCATTCAATGGCGATTTATACTCTTTCCCATTGAAGGCCATATTGAGGTTAAATCAATGACTGGACTTTTTAATTTATAAAAACAAATGACTATTGAAAGTGCAAGTCAGTATCGTGCATAGTTGTTCTGGTCTCTGTGGTGATTTTAGAGCGTTGTTCATATTTCTACTTTTACCGCATACACTTTAACCCGATACCCAGTTACTGTGCTGTAGTCAGGATGGCCGAGCGGTCTAAGGCGCTGCGTTCAGGTCGCAGTCTCCCATGGAGGCGTGGGTTCAAATCCCACTTCTGACAGTTTTTTAGTGCCTCTCAGGAGTCATGCTGCTCAGCAGTAATAATAAGAATGATGAAATAACAACTTCACACAGTGAAATAACAATTCATAATAAACACTCTCAAATGCAGACCTTCTGGAGCTGAGCAAAGATCAAGGTTAAATAAGAAAACAGCTGGACTTAATAACAAATGAATGAGGGGAACATTTGTGTTATTGCATTATAATGAGTTACTGCATTATCTTTCAGTTGTTAAATTTCACTTTCTGTAGGCTATGCCTGTGGCCCATTCACTCCTAACAAGCTTGTTTTCTTCTGTCAACGTTGTAGTGGCCGAGTGGTTAAGGCGATGGACTAGAAATCCATTAGGATCTTCCTGCGCAGGTTCCAATCCTGCCGACAATGAAAATGCATTTTTTTGACCCCTCCGGAGGTTGAAGTTTAGTCGTGTTTCTTATACCAATCGCATCCTCTCAGATCCTCCGCAAGTACATAGGGATTAGTTGGTCCATTTGGGATAGGAACTGCAGGCCATCTATCCCACTTCACACCTTTACACACCTGGTTATCCAGCTTCTAGCATCATAGGCCACAGTAGCATAGGTTACAGGTTTGTAGTCAAGCCACAGATTTCAGGTGAGATCCCATGATACACTCAACAATACAACAACACGATTCTCATGAATAACCATTAAGCCATTTGCTAAGATTTCCCCCATTTTGACATGTGGAAACCTGTTGTCACTCTTACCCTGACGGGAAGCTCCAGACACTTTTTTGGTCCTATCTGAGGCATTTTTAAATTCATGTCAAATTGGCCATATTCTGAAGACACTCTTATAGTCTGCAGGGTAATCGAACTGGCCACATCTAAAGTCAAGCCACAGGTAACAGGTGAGAAACCTTGTTAAACCCTAAAAGAAAAAGAAAAAACTTGATTGCATTGAAAATAACCATTAAGTCATTCAGGTCGCAGACTCCCCTATAGGCATGGTTTGAAACCCCCTCCTGACAACTTTTTAGCGCCTGCATGTCATGCACCTTTGTAAAATCCAGTTGAAAAATAAATGACTTAAGGTAACGTAAATGACACCTAGTTAATATGAGTAGTGAATAACTATCGTATTTTTAATATTCTGCAAAAACAGCTAGTTGATGAGAGGCTGAAAGAGAATTGCAAGAATCGCGCAATTTCACAGGCGGGCCCCAAACAGGCAAATAACAAAATAATCTACGGAACGCAGAACTCGTCGGTCGTTGTCAGTGGATTGTATTGGCGGGAAGAACAAAAATATCGTCTGCAGGGTAATCAAAGTCGCCGCATCTAATGTCAATCACAGGTGAGCTGCCTTGTTAAACCCCTGAAAATAAATAATAACACGATTGCGTTGAAATGACTCATTAAGCCATTTGTAAGGATTTCCCCATGTGGACCTGTTTGTCACTCTTACCCTGATGGTTGCTGATATTTCCAGACACTTTTTCAGTCTTATCTGAGGAATTTATCATTTATATCAGAATGGCCATATTCTGATGCCAGTTTAGCGCTCATTCAATGACGATTTACTACTCTTTCCATTGAAGGCCATATTGAGGTTAAATCAATGACTGGACTTTTAATTTATAAAAACAAATGACTATTGAAAGTGCAAGTCAGTATCGTGCATAGTTGTTCTGGTCTCTGTGGTTGATTTTAGAGCGTTGTTCATATTCTACTTTTACGCATACACTTTAACCCGATACCCAGTTACTGTGCTGTAGTCAGGATGGCCGAGCGGTCTAAGGCGCTGCGTTCAGGTCGCAGTCTCCCATGGAGGCGTGTGTTCAAATCCCACTTCTGACAGTTTTTTAGTGCCTCTCAGGAGTCATGCATTGCCTCAGCAGTAATAATAAGAATGATGAAATTAACAACTTCACACAGTGAAATAACCAATTCATAATAAACACTCTCAAATGCAGACCTTCTGGAGCGAGCAAAGATCAAGGTTAAATAAGAAAACAGCTGGACTTAATAACAAATGAATGAGGGGAACATTTGTGTTATTGCATTATAATGAGTTACTGCATTATCTTTCAGTTGTTAAATTTCACTTTCTGTAGGCTATGCCTGTTGGCCCATTCACTCCTAACAAGCCTTGTTTTCTTCTGTCAACGTTGTCGTGGCCGGAGTGGTTAAGGCGATGGACTAGAAATCCATTAGGATCTTCCGCGCAGGTTCAAATCCTGCCGGACAACGAAAATGCATTTTTTTGACCCCTCCGGAGGTTGAAGTTTAGTCGGTTTCTTATACCAATCGCATCCTCTCAGATCTCCGCAAGTACATAGGGATTAGTTGTCCATTTGGGATAGGACTGCAGGCCATCTGTCCACTTCACACCTTTACACACCTGGTTATCCAGCCTTCTAGCTCTATAGGCCACAGTAGCATAGGTTACAGGTTTGTAGTCAAGCCACCGATTTCAGGTGAGATCCCATGATACACTCAACAATACAACCAACACGATTTCTCATGAATAACCATTGAAGCCATTTGCTAAGATTTCCCCCATTTTGACATGTGGAAAACCTGTTGTCACTCTTACCTGACGGGAAGCTCCAGACACCTTTTTTGGTCCTATCTGAGGCATTTTTTAAATTCATGTCAAATTGGCCATATTCTGAAGACACTCTTAGGCTGGCAGGGTAATCGAACTGGCCACATCTAAAGTCAAGCCACAGGTAACAGGTGAGAAACCTTGTTAAACCCTAAAAGAAAAGAAAAAACTTCGATTGCATTGAAAATAACCATTAAGTCATTCAGGTCGCAGACTCCCCTATAGGCATGGTTTGAAACCCCCTCCTGACACTTTTTTAGCGCCTGCATGTCATGCACCTTTGTAAAATCCAGTTGAAAAATAAATGACTTAAGGTAACGTAAATGACACCTAGTTAATATGAGTAGTGAATAACTATCGTATTTTTAATATTCTGCAAAAACAGCTAGTTGATGAGAGGCTGAAGAGAATTGCAAGAATCGCGCAATTTCACAGGCGGGCCCCAAACAGGCAAATAACAAAAATAATCTCGGAACGCAGAACTCGTCGGTCGGTTGTCAGTGGATGTATTGGCGGGAAGAACAAAATATCGTCTGCAGGGTAATCGAAGTCGCCGCATCTAATGTCAAGTCACAGGTGAGCTGCCTTGTTAAACCCTAAAAATAAATAATAACACGATTGCGTTGAAATGACATCATTAAGCCATTTGTAAGGATTTCCCCACTGTGGACCTGTTGTCACTCTTACCCTGATGGTTGCTGATATTTCCAGACACTTTTTCAGTCTTATCTGAGGAATTTTATCATTTATATCAGAATGGCCATATTCTGATGCCAGTTTAGCGCTCATTCAATGACGATTTTACTACTCTTTCCCATTGAAGGCCATATTGAGGTTAAATCAATGACTGGACTTTTAATTTATAAAACAAATGACTATTGAAAGTGCAAGTCAGTATCGTGCATAGGTTGTTCTGGTCTCTGTGGTGATTTTAGAGCGTTGTTCATATTTCTACTTTTACCGCATACACTTTAACCCGATACCCAGTTACTGTGCTGTAGTCAGGATGGCCGAGCGGTCTAAGGCTGCTGCGTTCAGGTCGCAGTCTCCCATGGAGGCTGTGGTTCAAATCCCACTTCTGACAGTTTTTTAGTGCCTCTCAGGAGTCCATGCTGCTCAGCAGTAATAATAAGAATGATGAAATAACAACTTCACACAGGAAATAACAATTTCATAATTAAACACTCTCAAATGCAGACCTTCTGGAGCTGAGCAAAGATCAAGGTTAAATAAGAAAACAGCTGGACTTAATAACAAATGAATGAGGGGAACATTTTGTGTTATTGCATTATAATGAGTTACTGCATTATCTTTCAGTTGTTAAATTTCACTTTCTGTAGGCTATGCCTGTTGGCCCATTCACTCCTAACAAGCCTGTTTTCTTCTGTCAACGTTGTCGTGGCCGAGTGGTTAAGGCGATGGACTAGAAATCCATTAGGATCTTCCTGCGCAGGTTCAAATCCTGCCGACAACGAAAATGCTTTTTTTTGACCCCTCCGGAGGTTGAAGTTTAGTCGTGTTTCTTATACCAATCGCATCCTCTCAGATCTCCGCAAGTACATAGGGATTAGTTGTCCATTTGGGATAGGGACTGCAGGCCATCTCCATCTCCCACTTCACACCTTTACACACCTGGTTATCAGCCTTCTAGCTCTATAGGCCACAGTAGCATAGGTTACAGTTTTGTAGTCAAGCCACAGATTTCAGGTGAGATCCAATGATACACTCAACAATACAACAACACGATTCTCATGAATAACCATGAAGCCATTTGCTAAGATTTCCCCCATTTCTGACATGTGGAAACCTGTTGTCACATCTTACCCTGACGGGAAGCTCCAGACACTTTTTGGTCCTAATCTGAGGCATTTTTAAATTCATGTCAAATTGGCCATATTCTGAAGACACTCTTAGGCTGCAGGGTAATCGAACTGGCCACATCTAAAGTCAAGCCACAGGTAACAGGTGAGAAAACCTTGTTAAACCCCTAAAAGAAAAGAAAAAACTTGATTGCATTGAAAATAAACCATTAAGTCATTCAGGTCGCAGACTCCCCCTATAGGCCATGGTTTGAAACCCCCCTCCTGACAATTTTTAGCGCCTCCTGCATGTCATGCACCTTTGTACAATCCAGTTGAAAAATAAATGACTTAAGGTAACGTAAATGACACCTAGTTAATATGAGTAGTGAATAACTATCCTATTTTAATATTCTGCAAAAACAGCTAGTTGATGAGAGGCTGAAAGAGAATTGCAAGAATCGCGCAATTCACAGGCGGGCCCCCAAACAGGCAAATAACAAAAATAACTCGGAACGCAGAACTCGTCGGTCGTTGTCAGTGATTGTATTGGCGGGAAGAACAAAAATATCGTCTGCAGGGTAATCAAAGTCGCCGCATCTAATGTCAAGTCACAGGTGAGCTGCCTTGTTAAACCCTAAAAATAAATAATAACACGATTGCGTTGAAATGACTCATTAAGCCATTTGTAAGGATTTCCCCCATGTGGACCTGTTGTCACTCTTACCCTGATGGTTTGCTGATATTTCCAGACACTTTTTCAGTCTTATCTGAGGAATTTTATCATTTATATCAGAATGGCCATATTCTGATGCCAGTTTAGCGCTCATTCAATGACGATTTACTACTCTTTCCCATTGAAGGCCATATTGAGGTTAAATCAATGACTGGACTTTTTAATTTATAAAAACAAATGACTATTGAAAGTGCAAGTCAGTATCGTGCATAGTTGTTCTGGTCTCTGTGGTGATTTTAGAGCGTTGTTCATATTTCTACTTTTACCGCATACACTTTAACCCGATACCCAGTTACTGTGCTGTAGTCAGGATGGCCGAGCGGTCTAAGGCGCTGCGTTCAGGTCGCAGTCTCCCATGGAGGCGTGGGTTCAAATCCACTTCTGACAGTTTCTTTAGTGCCTCTCAGGAGTCATGCTGCTCAGCAGTAATAATAAGAATGATGAAATAACAACTTCACACAGTGAAATAACAATTCATAATAAACACTCTCAAATGCAGACCTTCTGGAGCTGAGCAAAGATCAAGGTTAAATAAGAAAACAGCTGGACTTAATAACAAATGAATGAGGGGAACATTTTGTGTTATTGCATTATAATGAGTTACTGCATTATCTTTCAGTTGTTAAATTTCACTTTCTGTAGGCTATGCCTGTTGGCCCATTCACTCCTAACAAGCCTGTTTTCTTCTGTCAACGTTGTCGTGGCCGAGTGGTTAAGGCGATGGACTAGAAATCCATTAGGATCTTCCTGCGCAGGTTCAAATCCTGCCGACAACGAAAATGCATTTTTTTGACCCCTCCGGAGGTTGAAGTTTAGTCGTGTTTCTTATACCAATCGCATCCTCTCAGATCTCCGCAAGTACATAGGGATTAGTTGTCCATTTGGGATAGGACTGCAGGCCATCTGTCCCACTTCACACCTTTACACACCTGGTTATCCAGCCTTCTAGCTCTATAGGCCACAGTAGCATAGGTTACAGGTTTGTAGTCAAGCCACAGATTTCAGGTGAGATCCCATGATACACTCAACAATACAACAACACGATTCTCATGAATAACCATTAAGCCATTTGCTAAGATTTCCCCCATTTTGACATGTGGAAACCTGTTGTCACTCTTACCCTGACGGGAAGCTCCAGACACTTTTTGGTCCTATCTGAGGCATTTTTAAATTCATGTCAAATTGGCCATATTCTGAAGACACTCTTATAGTCTGCAGGGTAATCGAACTGGCCACATCTAAAGTCAAGCCACAGGTAACAGGTGAGAAACCTTGTTAAACCCTAAAAAAAAAGAAAAAACTTGATTGCATTGAAAATAACCATTAAGTCATTCAGGTCGCAGACTCCCTATAGGCATGGTTTGAAACCCCCTCCTGACAACTTTTTAGCGCCTGCATGTCATGCACCTTTGTAAAATCCAGTTGAAAAATAAATGACTTAAGGTAACGTAAATGACACCTAGTTAATATGAGTAGTGAATAACTATCGTATTTTTAATATTCTGCAAAAACAGCTAGTTGATGAGAGGCTGAAAGAGAATTGCAAGAATCGCGCAATTTCACAGGCGGGCCCCAAACAGGCAAATAACAAAAATAATCTCGGAACGCAGAACTCGTCGGTCGTTGTCAGTGGATTGTATTGGCGGGAAGAACAAAAATATCGTCTGCAGGGTAATCGAAGTCGCCGCATCTAATGTCAAGTCACAGGTGAGCTGCCTTGTTAAACCCTAAAATAAATAATAACACGATTGCGTTGAAATGACCATTAAGCCATTTGTAAGGATTTCCCCATGTGGACCTGTTGTCACTCTTACCCTGATGGTTGCTGATATTTCCAGACACTTTTTCAGTCTTATCTGAGGAATTTTATCATTTATATCAGAATGGCCATATTCTGATGCCAGTTTAGCGCTCATTCAATGGCGATTTACTACTCTTTCCCATTGAAGGCCATATTGAGGTTAACCTGTCTACGATATTGGTTCCCAATGGGAATCAACCCTCCCACGTTCAGCTGAACGGTGGCGCATGGAACGCAAAAATATTCTTACAATATTTACCTCCACACATTAACAAGTCCAAGTCCATAGCTCAAATGAAAGATAAAACACCTTGTTCATCTAGCCAGCAAGTCAGATTTTAAATGTTTTACGGCGAAAACATAGCACATATAATGTAAAACACCACCAGACACAGCTCATTTGAATAGCCAAAACATGCAATCAACAAAGCAGGATTAAAAATAATCGTTCACTAACCTTTTGAAAATCTTCATCAGATGACAGTAATATGACATGTTACACAGTACATTTTTTTTTTCAATAATATGCCATTTATATCCATAATGTCCATTTACAGTGAGTTCACGTTCAGAAATTACTCAAAAATGCCGCAGGAAATCTAGGTAGCGCGGCAAGGTAACGTAAAAGACATCATAAACTTGACTAAATATACATGTTCTACATTAGTTAGAAAGATACACTGCTTCTTTATGCAACCGCTTTGTTAGATTTACTTTAACGTTACAGAAATCGCACACTATTCAATATGCTGAGACGGCGCTCAGTTCCAAGCACATTTCTACGTAATGTTGGAGTCAACAGAAAACACAGATTTAAGCATAAATATTCCCTTACCTTCGATGGTCTTCGTTCAGAATGTTCTGGAAGGCTTCAGACTTACCCAATACATCGTTTGGTTTCAAGTCTTGCGTTTTGTATTAGCTTACTGCTAAAACATCAGCTGAAATGCACCCAAAAGTCCTCTGGTCCGAAAAGTTGCGCATCAAAACTTCAAAATTACATATTATATGTCGACTAAACAGGTCAAACTAAGTGCAGAAGCAAGCTTATGATGTTTTAGACACACAAAACAAACTTCAATCGGCCATCGTCTGCCCCTCTCTTGAGTGCTGGAACAAAGGAATGGCTGGGACCAATTCGCGCCCCTACGCACAGCCTATTTCTCGTGGAACGCACTAATTTCTCCCATAGGGTCAATTCTCGCGGGATTTGAACGATTCAAAGCTTACTCAAAGAGGACATCTAGCGGAAGAGATAGAAAGTCTACCCAGAATCATAACTGGTTGGAAGGGTGGGGGCCATGACGTCAAAGTTGCTCCAACTTTCATGCCACAAAAACTAGTTTGGAAGAATGCCTGCCCTGTGAGTTCTGCTATACTTACAGACATAATTCCAACGGTTTTAGAATCTTTAGAGTGTTTTCTATCCAATAATAATTTTATTTGCATATATTAGCAATTGTTGACAGATTTTTTTTCAGTTTACTAGGGGTACCAATCTCTCCAAGGGGGCATATGTCTGCCATATCCTAAACAGGTTTTAAATCAATGACTGGACTTTTTAATTTGTAAAAAAAATGACTATTGAAAGTGCAAGTCAGTATCGTGCATAGTTGTTCTGGTCTCTGTGGTGATTTTAGAGCGTTGTTCATATTTCTACTTTTAACGCATACACTTTAACCCGATACCCAGTTACTGTGCTGTAGTCAGGATGGCCGAGCGGTCTAAGGCGCTGCGTTCAGGTCGCAGTCTCCCATGGAGGCGTGGGTTCAAATCCACTTCTGACAGTTTTTTAGTTCACACAGTGAAATAACAATTCATAATAAAACTCTCAAATGCAGACCCTATCTGAGGCATTTTAAATTCATGTCAAATTGGCCATATTCTGAAGACACTCTTATAGTCTGCAGGGTAATCGAACTGGCCACATCTAAAGTCAAGCCACAGGTAACAGGTGAAAACCTTGTTAAACCCTAAAAGAAAAAGAAAAACTCGATTGCATTGAAAATAACCATTAAGTCATTCAGGTCGCAGACTCCCCTATAGGCATGGTTGAAACCCCTCCTGACAACTTTTTAGCGCCTGCATGTCATGCACCTTTGTAAAATCCAGTTGAAAAATAAATGACTTAGGTAACGTAAATGACACCTAGTAACTCTCTGATCTCCCAACACGGATCCGGTATCGTGACTACAGCCTCAAGCTCATTACATAACGCACGTTAACTATTCATGAAAATCGCAAATGAAATGAAATAAATATGCATCTCGCAAGTTAGCCTTTTGAAACAACACTGTCATCTCAGATTTTCAAAATATGCTTCAACCATAGGAAAACAATAATTTGTGTAACAGTAGCTAGAAAACAAAGGATTTAGCGTTAGCATTAGCGTTAGCATCCAGCACGCAACATTTCAACAAAAACATAAAAGCCTTCAAATAAAATAATTTACCTTTGAAGAACTTCTGATGTTTTCAATGAGGATACTCTCAGTTGGATAGCAGATGCTCAGTTTTTCCAAAAAGATTCTTTGTGTATTAGAAATAGCTCCGTTTTATACATCACATTGGGCTACCAAAAAAAACCGAAATTCAGTCCTCAAAACGCAAAATTTTTCCAAATTAACTCCATAATATCGACTGAAAACATGGCAAACGTTGTTTAGAATCAATCATCAAGGTGTTTTTCACATATCTCTTCATTGATACAGTCGTGGAACATGCTTTCTCCCCTGAATCAAATGGTAAAAGTACAAGCAGCTGGCAATTGCGCACCGAATCACACGCAGGACACCAGGCGGACACTTGGAAAATGTAGTCTCTTATGGTCAATCTTCCAATGATATGCATACAAATACGTCACAATGCTGCTAAGACCTTGGGCGAACGAAGAAAGTGTAGGCTCATTCCTTGCGCAATCACAGCCATATAAGGAGACAATGGAAAACAGAGCTTCAGAAATTCTGCTAATTCCTGGTTGATGCATCATCTTGGTTCGCCTGTAGAATGAGTTCTGGGGCACTACAGACAAAATTTTGCAGATCTGAAACTTCAGAGTGTTTTCTTCCAAAACTGTCAAGAATATGCATAGTCGAGCATCTTTTCGTGACAAAATATCGCTTAAAACGGGAACGTTTTATCAAAAATGAAATAGCGCCCCTAGAGATCTAAAGGCTAATAACATCAGCTGAAATGCACCCAAACGTCCTCTGGTCCGGAAAAGTTGCGCATCAAAACTTCAAAATTACATATTATATGTCGACTAAACAGGTCAAACTAAGTGCAGAAGCAAGCTTTATGATTTTTAGACACACAAAACAAACCTTCAATCGGCCATCGTCTGCCCCTCTCTTGAGTGCTGGAACAAAGGAATGGCTGGACCAATTCGCGCCCCTACGCACAGCCTATTTTCTCGTGGAACGCACTAATTTCACTCCCATAGGGTCAATTCTCGCGGGATTTGAACGATTCAAAGCTCTACTGAAAGAGGACATCTAGCGGAAGAGATAGAAAGTCTCCCCAGAATCATAACTGGTTGGGAAGGGTGGGGGCCATGACGTCAAAGTTGCTCCAACTTTCATGGCCACAAAAACTAGTTTGGAAGAATGCCTGCCCTGTGAGTTCTGCTATACTTACAGACATAATTCCAACGGTTTTAGAATCTTTAGAGTGTTTTCTATCCAATAATAAATTTTATTGCATATATTAGCAATTGTTGACAGATTTTTTTTTCAGTTTACTAGGGTACCCAATCTCTCCAAAGGGGGCATATGTCTGCCATATCCTAAACAGGTTTTAAATCAATGACTGGACTTTTAATTTGTAAAAACAAATGACTATTGAAAGTGCAAGTCAGTATCGTGCATAGTTGTTCTGGTCTCTGTGGTGATTTTAGAGCGTTGTTCATATTTCTACTTTTAACGCATACACTTTAACCCGATACCCAGTTACTGTGCTGTAGTCAGGATGGCCGAGCGGTCTAAGGCGCTGCGTTCAGGTCGCAGTCTCCCATGGAGGCGTGGGTTCAAATCCCACTTCTGACAGTTTTTTAGTTCACACAGTGAAATAACAATTCATAATAAACACTCTCAAATGCAGACCCTATAAGAGGCATTTTTAAATTCATGTCAAATTGGCCATATTCTGAAGACACTCTTATAGTCTGCAGGGTAATCGAACTGGCCACATCTAAAGTCAAGCCACAGGTAACAGGTGAGAAACCTTGTTAAACCCTAAAAGAAAAGAAAAACTCGATTGCATTGAAAATAACCATTAAGTCATTCAGGTCGCAGACTCCCCTATAGGCATGGTTGAAACCCCCTCCTGACAACTTTTTAGCGCCTGCATGTCATGCACCTTTGTAAAATCCAGTTGAAAAATAAATGACTTAAGGTAACGTAAATGACACCTAGTTAACCTCTCTGATCTCCCAAACCCGGATCCGGTATCGTGACTACAGCCTCAAGTCATTACCATAACGCAACGTTAACTATCATGAAAATCGCAAATGAAATGAAATAAATTGCCATCTCGCAAGCTTAGCCTTTGTAAACAACACTGTCATCTCAGATTTTCAAATATGCTTCTCAACCATAGGAAAACAATAATTTGTGTAACAGTAGCTAAAAACAACGGATTTAGCGTTAGCATTAGCGTAGCATCCAGCACGCAAATTTCAACAAAAACATAAAAGCCTTCAAATAAAATAATTACTTTGAAAACTTCTGATGTTCAATGAGGATACTCTCAGTTGGATAGCAGATGCTCAGTTTTTCCAAAAAGATTCTTTGTGTATTAGAAATAGCTCCGTTTATACATCACATTTGGCTACCAAAAAAACCGGAAAATTCAGTCCTCAAAACGCAAACTTTTTTCCAAATTAACTCCATAATATCGACTGAAACATGGCAAACGTTGTTAGAATCAATCATCAAGGTGTTTTTCACATATCTCTTCATTGATACATCGTTCTTGGACACATGCTTTCTCCCTGAATCAAATGGTAAAGTACAAGCAGCTGGCAATTGCGCACGAATTCCACGCAGGACACCAGGCGGACACTTGGAAAATGTAGTCTCTATGGTCATCTTCCAATGATATGCCTACAAATACGTCACAATGCTGCTAAGACCTTGGCGAACGACAGAAAGTGTAGGCTCATTCTTGGCAATCACAGCCATATAAGGAGACAATGGAAAACAGAGCTTCAGAAATTCTGCTAATTCCTGGTGATGCATCATCTTGGTTTCGCCTGTAGAATGAGTTCTGGGGCACTTACAGCAAAATCTTTGCAGATTCTGAAACGTCAGAGTGTTTCTTTCCAAAATGTCAAGAATATGCATAGTTGAGCATCTTTTCGTGACAAAATATTCGCGCTTAAACGGAACGTTTTTTATCCAAAAATGAAATAGCGCCCTAGAGATCTAACAGGCTAATAACATCAGCTGAAATGCACCAAAACGTCCTCTGGTCCGGAAAAGTTGCGCATCAAAACTTCAAAATTACAATTATATGTCGACTAAACAGGTCAAACTAAGTGCAGAAGCAAGCTTTATGATGTTTTAGACACACAAACAAACTTCAATCGGCCATCGTCTGCCCCTCTCTTGAGTGCTGGAACAAAGGAATGGCGGGACCAATTCGCGCCCCTACGCACAGCCTATTTTCTCGTGGAACGCACTAATTTCACTCCATAGGGTCAATTCTCGCGGGATTTGAACGATTCAAAGCTCTACTCAAAGAGGACATCTAGCGGAAGAGATAGAAAGTCTCCCCAGAATCATAACTGGTGGGAAGGGTGGGGGCCATGACGTCAAAGTTGCTCCAACTTTCATGGCCACAAAAACTAGTTTGGAAGAATGCCTGCCCTGTGAGTTCTGCTATACTTACAGACATAATTCCAAGTTTTAGAATCTTTAGAGTGTTTTATCCAATAATAATTTTATTTGCATATATTAGCAATTGTTGACAGATTTTTTTTCAGTTTACTAGGGGTACCCAATCTCTCCAAAGGGGGCATATGTCTGCCATATCCTAACAGGTTTTAAATCAATGACTGGACTTTTTAATTTGTAAAAACAAATGACTATTGAAAGTGCAAGTCAGTATCGTGCATAGTTGTTCTGGTCTCTGTGGTGATTTTAGAGCGTTGTTCATATTTCTACTTTTAACGCATACACTTTAACCCGATACCCAGTTACTGTGCTGTAGTCAGGATGGCCGAGCGGTCTAAGGCGCTGCGTTCAGGTCGCAGTTCTCCCATGGAGGCGTGGGTTCAAATCCACTTCTGACAGTTTTTAGTTCACACAGTGAAATAACAATTCATAATAAACACTCTCAAATGCAGACCCTATCTGAGGCATTTTTAAATTCATGTCAAATTGGCCATATTCTGAAGACACTCTTATAGTCTGCAGGGTAATCGAACTGGCCACATCTAAAGTCAAGCCACAGGTAACAGGTGAGAAACCTTGTTAACCCTAAAAGAAAAAGAAAAACTCGATTGCATTGAAAATAACCATTAAGTCATTCAGGTCGCAGACTCCCCTATAGGCATGGTTTGAAACCCCCTCCTGACAACTTTTTAGCGCCTGCATGTCATGCACCTTTGTAAAATCCAGTTGAAAAATAAATGACTTAAGGTAACGTAAATGACACCTAGTTAATATGAGTAGTGAATAACTAACCTATTTTTAATATTCTGCAAAAACAGCTAGTTGATGAGAGGCTGAAAGAGAATTGCAAGAATCGCGCAATTTCACAGGCGGGCCCCAAACAGGCAAATAACAAAAATAATCTCGGAACGCAGAACGGTCGGTCGTTGTCAGTGGATTGTATTGGCGGGAAGAACAAAAATATCGTCTGCAGGGTAATCGAAGTCGCCGCATCTAATGTCAAGTCACAGGTGAGCTGCCTTGTTAAACCCTAAAAATAAATAATAACACGATTGCGTTGAAATGACCCATTAAGCCATTTGTAAGGATTTCCTCATGTGGACCTGTTGTCACTCTTACCCTGATGGTTGCTGATATTTCCAGACACTTTTCAGTCTTATCTGAGGAATTTTATAATTTATATCAGAATGGCCATATTCTGATGCCAGTTTAGCGCTCATTCAATGGCGATTTACTACTCTTTCCCATGAAGGCCATATTGAGGTTAATCAATGACTGGACTTTTAATTTTATAAAAACAAATGACTATGAAAGTGCAAGTCAGTATCGTGCATAGTTGTTCTGGTCTCTGTGGTGATTTTAGAGCGTTGTTCATATTTCTACTTTTACCGCATACACTTTAACCGATACCCAGTTACTGTGCTGTAGTCAGGATGGCCGAGCGGTCTAAGGCGCTGCGTTCAGGTCGCAGTTCCCATGGGGCGTGGGTTCAATCCCACTTCTGACAGTTTTTAGTGCCTCTCAGGAGTCATGCTGCTCAGCAGTAATAATAAGAATGATGAAATAACAACTTCACACAGTGAAATAACAATTCATAATAAACACTCTCAAATGCAGACCTTCTGAGCTGAGCAAAGATCAAGGTTAAATAGAAAACAGTGGACTTAATAACAAATGAATGAGGGGAAACATTTTGTGTTATTGCATTATAATGAGTTACTGCATTATCTTTCAGTTGTTAAATTTCACTTTCTGTAGGCTATGCTGTTGGCCCATTCACTCCTAACAAGTGTTTTCTTTGTCAACGTTGTCGTGGCCGAGTGGTTAAGGCGATGATAGAAATCCATTAGGATTTCCTGCGCAGGTTCAAATCCTGCCGACAACGAAAATGCATTTTTTTCGACCCTCCGGAGGTTGAAGTTTAGTCGTGTTTCTTATACCAATCGCATCCTCTCAGATCTCCGCAAGTACATAGGATTAGTTGTCCATTTGGGATAGGACTGCAGGCCATCTGTCCCACTTCACAACTTTACACACTGGTTATCCAGCCTTCTAGCTCTATAGGCCACAGTAGCATAGGTTACAGGTTTGTAGTCAAGCCACAGATTTCAGTGAGATCCCATGATACACTCAACAATACAACAACACGATTCTCATGAAAAACCATTAAGCCATTTGCTAAGATTTCCCCATTTGACATGTGGAAAACTGTTGTCACTCTTACCG
>NW_023494072.1:0-66010 GCF_013265735.2 Oncorhynchus mykiss | reverse complement strand
AGCTACTGCTCTTTTTTTAGGGTGAACAATGTTGTCTGAGCCCACAAAGTGGAACATATTCTTGGAAAAAAAAGCTTTATGATACAATTTCCTGCCTTTGAGGTTAACCCAGCCTTCCAAGGCATTGGTTGTTCAGTGGTAGAATTCTCGCCTGCCAGCGGGAGGCCGGGTTCGATTCCCGGCCAATGCAGGAAGTTTTGAACATGTCATTTCGACAAGTATGCAAACCCCTGAGGGGAAATCTGTGTTAGATTGCCAGGCAACAGAAATCTCTGGTCTTGGTCGAATTCTCAACTGACTCTTGAAAAATAAGACTTTGAACATTTACTCATTCTCAGTAGACTTTGGTGAATCCATTGCAGATTTCCAGTGTGTGAGGTGATTAACTTTTTGCAAGGCTTTAGTTGTTAAATGGGAAAGAGTAACCAACTTGTCAGTGACAACTGTCTTGAGTTTGGCATTTGTGACAATGTCCTGGGATTACCCACAAACGCCTCACCTGCAAACTAGTATTGTGTGGCTTGTGAGCGGTATAGAGCAAATCGATTACATGTACGTGTTTGTGAGAGTCTCAGCTTTCCATAGCGGGTCATAGTAGTTCCTAGCTCCAACCATTCAGTCTCTACAGATATTTTTGTTAGAAGGGTTTAAGCCCAACATTCCAAATTTAGGGTTAGTACCAATGCTCCACGTTTTTTCAAAGTTCCAACCCACCTGCTCCTCGTTAGTATAGTGGTGAGTATCCCCGCCTGTCACGCGGGAGACCGGGGTTCAATTCCCCGACGGGGAGAAAGTACTGCTCTTTTTTTAGGGTGAACAATGTTGTTGAGCCCACAAAGTGGAACATATTCTTGGAAAAAAAGCTTTATGATACAATTTCCTGCCTTTGAGGTTAACTCAGCCTTCCAAGGCATTGGTTGTTCAGTGGTAGAATTCTCGCCTGCCACGCGGGAGGCCCGGTTCGATTCCCGGCCAATGCAGGAAGTTTTGAACATGTCATTTCGACAAGTATGCAAACCCCTGAGGAGGAAATCTGTGTTAGATTGCCAGGCAAACAGAAATCTCTGGTCTTGGTCGAATTCTCAACTGACTCTTGAAAAATAAGACTTTGAACATTTACTCATTCTCAGTAGACTTTGGTGAATCCATTGCAGATTTCCAGTGTGTGAGGTGATTAACTTTTTGCAAGGCTTTAGTTGTTAAATGGGAAAGAGTAACCAACTTGTCAGTGACAACTGTCTTGAGTTTGGCATTTGTGACAATGTCCTGGGATTACCCACAAACGCCTCACCTGCAAACTAGTATTGTGTGGCTTGTGAGCGGTATAGAGCAAAATCGATTACATGTACGTGTTTGTGAGAGTCTCAGCTTTCCATAGCTGGGTCATAGTAGTTCCTAGCTCCAACCATTCAGTCTCTACAGATATTTTTGTTAGAAGGGTTTAAGCCCAACATTCCAAATTTAGGGTTAGTACCAATGCTCCACGTTTTTTCAAAGTTCCAACCCACCTGCTCCTCGTTAGTATAGTGGTGAGTATCCCCGCCTGTCACGCGGGAGACCGGGGTTCAATTCCCCGACGGGGAGAAAGTACTGCTCTTTTTTTAGGGTGAACAATGTTGTTGAGCCCACAAAGTGGAACATATTCTTGGAAAAAAAGCTTTATGATACAATTTCCTGCCTTTGAGGTTAACTCAGCCTTCCAAGGCATTGGTTGTTCAGTGGTAGAATTCTCGCCTGCCACGCGGGAGGCCCGGTTCGATTCCCGCCAATGCAGGAAGTTTTGAACATGTCATTTCGACAAGTATGCAACCCCTGAGGAGGAAATCTGTGTTAGATTGCCAGGCAAACAGAAATCTCTGGTCTTGGTCGAATTCTCAACTGACTCTTGAAAAATAAGACTTTGAACATTTACTCATTCTCAGTAGACTTTGGTGAATCCATTGCAGATTTCCAGTGTGTGAGGTGATTAACTTTTTGCAAGGCTTTAGTTGTTAAATGGGAAAGAGTAACCAACTTGTCAGTGACAACTGTCTTGAGTTTGGCATTTGTGACAATGTCCTGGGATTACCCACAAACGCCTCACCTGCAAACTAGTATTGTGTGGCTTGTGAGCGGTATAGAGCAAAATCGATTACATGTACGTGTTTGTGAGAGTCTCAGCTTTCCATAGCGGGGTCATAGTAGTTCCTAGCTCCAACCATTCAGTCTCTACAGATATTTTTGTTAGAAGGGTTTAAGCCCAACATTCCAAATTTAGGGTTAGTACCAATGCTCCACGTTTTTTCAAAGTTCCAACCCACCTGCTCCTCGTTAGTATAGTGGTGAGTATCCCCGCCTGTCACGCGGGAGACCGGGTTCAATTCCCGACGGGAGAAAGTACTGCTCTTTTTTTAGGGTGAACAATGTTGTTGAGCCCACAAAGTGGAACATATTCTTGGAAAAAAAGCTTTATGATACAATTTCCTGCCTTTGAGGTTAACTCAGCCTTCCAAGGCATTGGTTGTTCAGTGGTAGAATTCTCGCCTGCCACGCGGGAGGCCCGGGTTCGATTCCCGGCCAATGCAGGAAGTTTTGAACATGTCATTTCGACAAGTATGCAAACCCCTGAGGAGGAAATCTGTGTTAGATTGCCAGGCAAACAGAAATCTCTGGTCTTGGTCGAATTCTCAACTGACTCTTGAAAAATAAGACTTTGAACATTTACTCATTCTCAGTAGACTTTGGTGAATCCATTGCAGATTTCCAGTGTGTGAGGTGATTAACTTTTTGCAAGGCTTTAGTTGTTAAATGGGAAAGAGTAACCAACTTGTCAGTGACAACTGTCTTGAGTTTGGCATTTGTGACAATGTCCTGGGATTACCCACAAACGCCTCACCTGCAAACTAGTATTGTGTGGCTTGTGAGCGGTATAGAGCAAAATCGATTACATGTACGTGTTTGTGAGAGTCTCAGCTTTCCATAGCTGGGTCATAGTAGTTCCTAGCTCCAACCATTCAGTCTCTACAGATATTTTTGTTAGAAGGGTTTAAGCCCAACATTCCAAATTTAGGGTTAGTACCAATGCTCCACGTTTTTTCAAAGTTCCAACCCACCTGCTCCTCGTTAGTATAGTGGTGAGTATCCCCGCCTGTCACGCGGGAGACCGGGTTCAATTCCCCGACGGGGAGAAAGTACTGCTCTTTTTTTAGGGTGAACAATGTTGTTGAGCCCACAAAGTGGAACATATTCTTGGAAAAAAAGCTTTATGATACAATTTCCTGCCTTTGAGGTTAACTCAGCCTTCCAAGGCATTGGTTGTTCAGTGGTAGAATTCTCGCCTGCCACGCGGGAGGCCCGGGTTCGATTCCCGGCCAATGCAGGAAGTTTTGAACATGTCATTTCGACAAGTATGCAAACCCCTGAGGAGGAAATCTGTGTTAGATTGCCAGGCAAACAGAAATCTCTGGTCTTGGTCGAATTCTCAACTGACTCTTGAAAAATAAGACTTTGAACATTTACTCATTCTCAGTAGACTTTGGTGAATCCATTGCAGATTTCCAGTGTGTGAGGTGATTAACTTTTTGCAAGGCTTTAGTTGTTAAATGGGAAAGAGTAACCAACTTGTCAGTGACAACTGTCTTGAGTTTGGCATTTGTGACAATGTCCTGGGATTACCCACAAACGCCTCACCTGCAAACTAGTATTGTGTGGCTTGTGAGCGGTATAGAGCAAAATCGATTACATGTACGTGTTTGTGAGAGTCTCAGCTTTCCATAGCTGGTCATAGTATTCCTAGCTCCAACCATTCAGTCTCTACAGATATTTTTGTTAGAAGGGTTTAAGCCCAACATTCCAAATTTAGGGTTAGTACCAATTCAGTCTCACGATTTTTTGTTAGAAGGGTTTAAGCCAATTCCAAATTTAGGGTTCCAATCTCCACGTTTTTTCAAAGTTCCACCCACCTGCTCCTCGTTAGTATAGTGGTGAGTATCCCCGCTGTCACGCGGGAGACCGGGTTCAATTCCCCGACGGGGAGAAAGTACTGCTCTTTTTTAGGGTGAACAATGTTGTTGAGCCCACAAAGTGGAACATATTCTTGGAAAAAAGCTTTATGATACAATTTCCTGCCTTTGAGGTTAACTCAGCCTTCCAAGGCATTGGTTGTTCAGTGGTAGAATTCTCGCCTGCCACGCGGGAGGCCCGGGTTCGATTCCCGGCCAATGCAGGAAGTTTTGAACATGTCATTTCGACAAGTATGCAAACCCCTGAGGAGGAAATCTGTGTTAGATTGCCAGGCAAACAGAAATCTCTGGTCTTGGTCGAATTCTCAACTGACTCTTGAAAAATAAGACTTTGAACATTTACTCATTCTCAGTAGACTTTGGTGAATCCATTGCAGATTTCCAGTGTGTGAGGTGATTAACTTTTTGCAAGGCTTTAGTTGTTAAATGGGAAAGAGTAACCACTTGTCAGTGACAACTGTCTTGAGTTTGGCATTTGTGACAATGTCCTGGGATTACCCACAAACGCCTCACCTGCAAACTAGTATTGTGTGGCTTGTGAGCGGTATAGAGCAAAATCGATTACATGTACGTGTTTGTGAGAGTCTCAGCTTTCCATAGCTGGGTCATAGTAGTTCCTAGCTCCAACCATTCAGTCTCTACAGATATTTTTGTTAGAAGGGTTTAAGCCCAACATTCCAAATTTAGGGTTAGTACCAATGCTCCACGTTTTTTCAAAGTTCCAACCCACCTGCTCCTCGTTAGTATAGTGGTGAGTATCCCCGCCTGTCACGCGGGAGACCGGGGTTCAATTCCCCGACGGGGAGAAAGTACTGCTCTTTTTTTAGGGTGAACAATGTTGTTGAGCCCACAAAGTGGAACATATTCTTGGAAAAAAAGCTTTATGATACAATTTCCTGCCTTTGAGGTTAACTCAGCCTTCCAAGGCATTGGTTGTTCAGTGGTAGAATTCTCGCCTGCCACGCGGGAGGCCCGGTTCGATTCCCGGCCAATGCAGGAAGTTTTGAACATGTCATTTCGACAAGTATGCAAACCCCTGAGGAGGAAATCTGTGTTAGATTGCCAGGCAAACAGAAATCTCTGGTCTTGGTCGAATTCTCAACTGACTCTTGAAAAATAAGACTTTGAACATTTACTCATTCTCAGTAGACTTTGGTGAATCCATTGCAGATTTCCAGTGTGTGAGGTGATTAACTTTTTGCAAGGCTTTAGTTGTTAAATGGGAAAGAGTAACCAACTTGTCAGTGACAACTGTCTTGAGTTTGGCATTTGTGACAATGTCCTGGGATTACCCACAAACGCCTCACCTGCAAACTAGTATTGTGTGGCTTGTGAGCGGTATAGAGCAAAATCGATTACATGTACGTGTTTGTGAGAGTCTCAGCTTTCCATAGCGGGGTCATAGTAGTTCCTAGCTCCAACCATTCAGTCTCTACAGATATTTTTGTTAGAAGGGTTTAAGCCCAACATTCCAAATTTAGGGTTAGTAACATTCAGCTCTACGTTTTGTTAGAGGGTTAAGCCAACATTCAGGTTAGTACCAATGCTCCACGTTTTTTCAAAGTTCCAACCCACCTGCTCCTCGTTAGTATAGTGTGATATCCCCGCCTGTCACGCGGGAGACCGGGTTCAATTCCCCGACGGGGAGAAAGTACTGCTCTTTTTTTAGGGTGAACAATGTTGCTGAGCCACAAAGTGGAACATATTCTTGGAAAAAAAGCTTTATGATACAATTTCCTGCCTTTGAGGTTAACTCAGCCTTCCAAGGCATTGGTTTTCAGTGGTAGAATTCTCGCCTGCCACGCGGGAGGCCCGGGTTCGATTCCCGGCCAATGCAGGAAGTTTTGAACATGTCATTTCGACAAGTATGCAAACCCCTGAGGAGGAAATCTGTGTTAGATTGCCAGGCAAACAGAAATCTCTGGTCTTGGTCGAATTCTCAACTGACTCTTGAAAAATAAGACTTTGAACATTTACTCATTCTCAGTAGACTTTGGTGAATCCATTGCAGATTTCCAGTGTGTGAGGTGATTAACTTTTTGCAAGGCTTTAGTTGTTAAATGGGAAAGAGTAACCAACTTGTCAGTGACAACTGTCTTGAGTTTGGCATTTGTGACAATGTCCTGGGATTACCCACAAACGCCTCACCTGCAAACTAGTATTGTGTGGCTTGTGAGCGGTATAGAGCAAAATCGATTACATGTACGTGTTTGTGAGAGTCTCAGCTTTCCATAGCTGGGTCATAGTAGTTCCTAGCTCCAACCATTCAGTCTCTACAGATTTTTTGTTAGAAGGGTTTAAGCCCAACATTCCAAATTTAGGGTTAGTACCAATGCTCCACGTTTTTTCAAAGTTCCAACCCACCTGCTCCTCGTTAGTATAGTGGTGAGTATCCCCGCCTGTCACGCGGGAGACCGGGGTTCAATTCCCCGACGGGGAGAAAGTACTGCTCTTTTTTTAGGGTGAACAATGTTGTTGAGCCCACAAAGTGGAACATATTCTTGGAAAAAAAGCTTTATGATACAATTTCCTGCCTTTGAGGTTAACTCAGCCTTCCAAGGCATTGTTGTTCAGTGGTAGAATTCTCGCCTGCCACGCGGGAGGCCCGGGTTCGATTCCCGCCAATGCAGGAAGTTTTGAACATGTCATTTCGACAAGTATGCAAACCCCTGAGGAGGAAATCTGTGTTAGATTGCCAGGCAAACAGAAATCTCTGGTCTTGGTCGAATTCTCAACTGACTCTTGAAAAATAAGACTTTGAACATTTACTCATTCTCAGTAGACTTTGGTGAATCCATTGCAGATTTCCAGTGTGTGAGGTGATTAACTTTTTGCAAGGCTTTAGTTGTTAAATGGAAAGAGTAACCAACTTGTCAGTGACAACTGTCTTGAGTTTGGCATTTGTGACAATGTCCTGGGATTACCCACAAACGCCTCACCTGCAAACTAGTATTGTGTGGCTTGTGAGCGGTATAGAGCAAAATCGATTACATGTACGTGTTTGTGAGAGTCTCAGCTTTCCATAGCGGGTCATAGTAGTTCCTAGCTCCAACCATTCAGTCTCTACAGATATTTTTGTTAGAAGGTTTAAGCCCAACATTCCAAATTTAGGGTTAGTACCAATGCTCCACGTTTTTTCAAAGTTCCAACCCACCTGCTCCTCGTTAGTATAGTGGTGAGTATCCCCGCCTGTCACGCGGGAGACCGGGGTTCAATTCCCCGACGGGGAGAAAGTACTGCTCTTTTTTTAGGGTGAACATGTTGCTGAGCCCACAAAGTGGAACATATTCTTGGAAAAAAAGCTTTATGATACAATTTCCTGCCTTTGAGGTTAACTCAGCCTTCCAAGGCATTGGTTGTTCAGTGGTAGAATTCTCGCCTGCCACGCGGGAGGCCCGGGTTCGATTCCCGGCCAATGCAGGAAGTTTTGAACATGTCATTTCGACAAGTATGCAAACCCCTGAGGAGGAAATCTGTGTTAGATTGCCAGGCAAACAGAAATCTCTGGTCTTGGTCGAATTCTCAACTGACTCTTGAAAAATAAGACTTTGAACATTTACTCATTCTCAGTAGACTTTGGTGAATCCATTGCAGATTTCCAGTGTGTGAGGTGATTAACTTTTTGCAAGGCTTTAGTTGTTAAATGGGAAAGAGTAACCAACTTGTCAGTGACAACTGTCTTGAGTTTGGCATTTGTGACAATGTCCTGGGATTACCCACAAACGCCTCACCTGCAAACTAGTATTGTGTGGCTTGTGAGCGGTATAGAGCAAAATCGATTACATGTACGTGTTTGTGAGAGTCTCAGCTTTCCATAGCTGGGTCATAGTAGTTCCTAGCTCCAACCATTCAGTCTCTACAGATATTTTTGTTAGAAGGGTTTAAGCCCACATTCCAAATTTAGGGTTAGTACCAATGCTCCACGTTTTTCAAAGTTCCAACCCACCTGCTCCTCGTTAGTATAGTGGTGAGTATCCCCGCCTGTCACGCGGGAGACCGGGTTTCAATTCCCCGACGGGGAGAAAGTACTGCTCTTTTTTTAGGGTGAACAATGTTGCTGAGCCCACAAAGTGGAACATATTCTTGGAAAAAAGCTTTATGATACAATTTCCTGCCTTTGAGGTTAACTCAGCCTTCCAAGGCATTGGTTGTTCAGTGGTAGAATTCTCGCCTGCCACGCGGGAGCCCGGGTTCGATTCCCGGCCAATGCAGGAAGTTTTGAACATGTCATTTCGACAAGTATGCAAACCCCTGAGGAGGAAATCTGTGTTAGATTGCCAGGCAAACAGAAATCTCTGGTCTTGTCGAATTCTCAACTGACTCTTGAAAAATAAGACTTTGAACATTTACTCATTCTCAGTAGACTTTGGTGAATCCATTGCAGATTTCCAGTGTGTGAGGTGATTAACTTTTTGCAAGGCTTTAGTTGTTAAATGGGAAAGAGTAACCAACTTGTCAGTGACAACTGTCTTGAGTTTGGCATTTGTGACAATGTCCTGGGATTACCCACAAACGCCTCACCTGCAAACTAGTATTGTGTGGCTTGTGAGCGGTATAGAGCAAAATCGATTACATGTACGTGTTTGTGAGAGTCTCAGCTTTCCATAGCGGGGTCATAGTAGTTCCTAGCTCCAACCATTCAGTCTCTACAGATATTTTTGTTAGAAGGGTTTAAGCCCAACATTCCAAATTTAGGGTTAGTACCAATGCTCCACGTTTTTTCAAAGTTCCAACCCACCTGCTCCTCGTTAGTATAGTGGTGAGTATCCCCGCCTGTCACGCGGGAGACCGGGGTTCAATTCCCCGACGGGGAGAAAGTACTGCTCTTTTTTTAGGGTGAACAATGTTGCTGAGCCCACAAAGTGGAACATATTCTTGGAAAAAAGCTTTATGATACAATTTCCTGCCTTTGAGGTTAACTCAGCCTTCCAAGGCATTGGTTGTTCAGTGGTAGAATTCTCGCCTGCCACGCGGGAGGCCCGGGTTCGATTCCGGCCAATGCAGGAAGTTTTGAACATGTCATTTCGACAAGTATGCAACCCCTGAGGAGGAAATCTGTGTTAGATTGCCAGGCAAACAGAAATCTCTGGTCTTGGTCGAATTCTCAACTGACTCTTGAAAAATAAGACTTTGAACATTTACTCATTCTCAGTAGACTTTGGTGAATCCATTGCAGATTTCCAGTGTGTGAGGTGATTAACTTTTTGCAAGGCTTTAGTTGTTAAATGGGAAAGAGTAACCAACTTGTCAGTGACAACTGTCTTGAGTTTGGCATTTGTGACAATGTCCTGGGATTACCCACAAACGCCTCACCTGCAAACTAGTATTGTGTGGCTTGTGAGCGGTATAGAGCAAAATCGATTACATGTACGTGTTTGTGAGAGTCTCAGCTTTCCATAGCGGGTCATAGTAGTTCCTAGCTCCAACCATTCAGTCTCTACAGATATTTTTGTTAGAAGGGTTTAAGCCCAACATTCCAAATTTAGGGTTAGTACCAATGCTCCACGTTTTTTCAAAGTTCCAACCCACCTGCTCCTCGTTAGTATAGTGGTGAGTATCCCCGCCTGTCACGCGGGAGACCGGGGTTCAATTCCCGACGGGGAGAAAGTACTGCTCTTTTTTTAGGGTGAACAATGTTGCTGAGCCCACAAAGTGGAACATATTCTTGGAAAAAAGCTTTATGATACAATTTCCTGCCTTTGAGGTTAACTCAGCCTTCCAAGGCATTGGTTGTTCAGTGGTAGAATTCTCGCCTGCCACGCGGGAGGCCCGGGTTCGATTCCCGCCAATGCAGGAAGTTTTGAACATGTCATTTCGACAAGTATGCAAACCCCTGAGGAGGAAATCTGTGTTAGATTGCCAGGCAAACAGAAATCTCTGGTCTTGGTCGAATTCTCAACTGACTCTTGAAAAATAAGACTTTGAACATTTACTCATTCTCAGTAGACTTTGGTGAATCCATTGCAGATTTCCAGTGTGTGAGGTGATTAACTTTTTGCAAGGCTTTAGTTGTTAAATGGGAAAGAGTAACCAACTTGTCAGTGACAACTGTCTTGAGTTTGGCATTTGTGACAATGTCCTGGGATTACCCACAAACGCCTCACCTGCAAACTAGTATTGTGTGGCTTGTGAGCGGTATAGAGCAAAATCGATTACATGTACGTGTTTGTGAGTCTCAGCTTTCCATAGCGGGGTCATAGTAGTTCCTAGCTCCAACCATTCAGTCTCTACAGATATTTTGTTAGAAGGGTTTAGCCAGGGTTTACCGCCCAACATTCTCACAATTTAGGGTTACCCAATGCTCCACGTTTTTTCAAAGTTCCAACCCACCTGCTCCTCGTTAGTATAGTGGTGAGTATCCCCGCCTGTCACGCGGGAGACCGGGTTCAATTCCCCGACGGGAGAAAGTACTGCTCTTTTTTTTAGGGTGAACAATGTTGGAGCCCACAAAGTGGAACATATTCTTGGAAAAAAAGCTTTATGATACAATTTCCTGCCTTTGAGGTTAACTCAGCCTTCCAAGGCATTGGTTGTTCAGTGGTAGAATTCTCGCCTGCCACGCGGGAGGCCCGGGTTCGATTCCCGGCCAATGCAGGAAGTTTTGAACATGTCATTTCGACAAGTATGCAAACCCCTGAGGAGGAAATCTGTGTTAGATTGCCAGGCAAACAGAAATCTCTGGTCTTGGTCGAATTCTCAACTGACTCTTGAAAATAAGACTTTGAACATTTACTCATTCTCAGTAGACTTTGGTGAATCCATTGCAGATTTCCAGTGTGTGAGGTGATTAACTTTTTGCAAGGCTTTAGTTGTTAAATGGGAAAGAGTAACCAACTTGTCAGTGACAACTGTCTTGAGTTTGGCATTTGTGACAATGTCCTGGGATTACCCACAAACGCCTCACCTGCAAACTAGTATTGTGTGGCTTGTGAGCGGTATAGAGCAAAATCGATTACATGTACGTGTTTGTGAGAGTCTCAGCTTTCCATAGCGGGTCATAGTAGTTCCTAGCTCCAACCATTCAGTCTCTACAGATATTTTTGTTAGAAGGGTTTAAGCCCAACATTCCAAATTTAGGTTAGTACCAATGCTCCACGTTTTTTCAAAGTTCCAACCCACCTGCTCCTCGTTAGTATAGTGGTGAGTATCCCCGCCTGTCACGCGGGAGACCGGGGTTCAATTCCCCGACGGGGAGAAAGTACTGCTCTTTTTTTAGGGTGAACAATGTTGCTGAGCCCACAAAGTGGAACATATTCTTGGAAAAAAGCTTTATGATACAATTTCCTGCCTTTGAGGTTAACTCAGCCTTCCAAGGCATTGGTTGTTCAGTGGTAGAATTCTCGCCTGCCACGCGGGAGGCCCGGGTTCGATTCCCGGCCAATGCAGGAAGTTTTGAACATGTCATTTCGACAAGTATGCAAACCCCTGAGGAGGAAATCTGTGTTAGATTGCCAGGCAAACAGAAATCTCTGGTCTTGGTCGAATTCTCAACTGACTCTTGAAAAATAAGACTTTGAACATTTACTCATTCTCAGTAGACTTTGGTGAATCCATTGCAGATTTCCAGTGTGTGAGGTGATTAACTTTTTGCAAGGCTTTAGTTGTTAAATGGGAAAGAGTAACCAACTTGTCAGTGACAACTGTCTTGAGTTTGGCATTTGTGACAATGTCCTGGGATTACCCACAAACGCCTCACCTGCAAACTAGTATTGTGTGGCTTGTGAGCGGTATAGAGCAAAATCGATTACATGTACGTGTTTGTGAGAGTCTCAGCTTTCCATAGCGGGGTCATAGTAGTTCCTAGCTCCAACCATTCAGTCTCTACAGATATTTTTGTTAGAAGGGTTTAAGCCCAACATTCCAAATTTAGGGTTAGTACCAATGCTCCACGTTTTTTCAAAGTTCCAACCCACCTGCTCCTCGTTAGTATAGTGGTGAGTATCCCCGCCTGTCACGCGGGAGACCGGGGTTCAATTCCCCGACGGGGAGAAAGTACTGCTCTTTTTTTAGGGTGAACAATGTTGCTGAGCCCACAAAGTGGAACATATTCTTGGAAAAAAAGCTTTATGATACAATTTCCTGCCTTTGAGGTTAACTCAGCCTTCCAAGCATTGGTTGTTCAGTGGTAGAATTCTCGCCTGCCACGCGGGAGGCCCGGGTTCGATTCCCGGCCAATGCAGGAAGTTTTGAACATGTCATTTCGACAAGTATGCAAACCCCTGAGGAGGAAATCTGTGTTAGATTGCCAGGCAAACAGAAATCTCTGGTCTTGGTCGAATTCTCAACTGACTCTTGAAAAATAAGACTTTGAACATTTACTCATTCTCAGTAGACTTTGGTGAATCCATTGCAGATTTCCAGTGTGTGAGGTGATTAACTTTTTGCAAGGCTTTAGTTGTTAAATGGGAAAGAGTAACCAACTTGTCAGTGACAACTGTCTTGAGTTTGGCATTTGTGACAATGTCCTGGGATTACCCACAAACGCCTCACCTGCAAACTAGTATTGTGTGGCTTGTGAGCGGTATAGAGCAAAATCGATTACATGTACGTGTTTGTGAGAGTCTCAGCTTTCCATAGCTGGGTCATAGTAGTTCCTAGCTCCAACCATTCAGTCTCTACAGATATTTTTGTTAGAAGGGTTTAAGCCCAACATTCCAAATTTAGGGTTAGTACCAATGCTCCACGTTTTTTCAAAGTTCCAACCCACCTGCTCCTCGTTAGTATAGTGGTGAGTATCCCCGCCTGTCACGCGGGAGACCGGGGTTCAATTCCCCGACGGGGAGAAAGTACTGCTCTTTTTTTAGGGTGAACAATGTTGCTGAGCCCACAAAGTGGAACATATTCTTGGAAAAAAAGCTTTATGATACAATTTCCTGCCTTTGAGGTTAACTCAGCCTTCCAAGGCATTGGTTGTTCAGTGGTAGAATTCTCGCCTGCCACGCGGGAGGCCCGGGTTCGATTCCCGGCCAATGCAGGAAGTTTTGAACATGTCATTTCGACAAGTATGCAAACCCCTGAGGAGGAAATCTGTGTTAGATTGCCAGGCAAACAGAAATCTCTGGTCTTGGTCGAATTCTCAACTGACTCTTGAAAAATAAGACTTTGAACATTTACTCATTCTCAGTAGACTTTGGTGAATCCATTGCAGATTTCCAGTGTGTGAGGTGATTAACTTTTTGCAAGGCTTTAGTTGTTAAATGGGAAAGAGTAACCAACTTGTCAGTGACAACTGTCTTGAGTTTGGCATTTGTGACAATGTCCTGGGATTACCCACAAACGCCTCACCTGCAAACTAGTATTGTGTGGCTTGTGAGCGGTATAGAGCAAAATCGATTACATGTACGTGTTTGTGAGAGTCTCAGCTTTCCATAGCTGGGTCATAGTAGTTCCTAGCTCCAACCATTCAGTCTCTACAGATATTTTTGTTAGAAGGGTTTAAGCCCAACATTCCAAATTTAGGGTTAGTACCAATGCTCCACGTTTTTTCAAAGTTCCAACCCACCTGCTCCTCGTTAGTATAGTGGTGAGTATCCCCGCCTGTCACGCGGGAGACCGGGGTTCAATTCCCCGACGGGGAGAAAGTACTGCTCTTTTTTTAGGGTGAACAATGTTGCTTGAGCCCACAAAGTGGAACATATTCTTGAAAAAAAGCTTTATGATACAATTTCCTGCCTTTGAGGTTAACTCAGCCTTCCAAGGCATTGGTTGTTCAGTGGTAGAATTCTCGCCTGCCACGCGGGAGGCCCGGGTTCGATTCCCGGCCAATGCAGGAAGTTTTGAACATGTCATTTCGACAAGTATGCAAACCCCTGAGGAGGAAATCTGTGTTAGATTGCCAGGCAAACAGAAATCTCTGGTCTTGGTCGAATTCTCAACTGACTCTTGAAAAATAAGACTTTGAACATTTACTCATTCTCAGTAGACTTTGGTGAATCCATTGCAGATTTCCAGTGTGTGAGGTGATTAACTTTTTGCAAGGCTTTAGTTGTTAAATGGGAAAGAGTAACCAACTTGTCAGTGACAACTGTCTTGAGTTTGGCATTTGTGACAATGTCCTGGGATTACCCACAAACGCCTCACCTGCAAACTAGTATTGTGTGGCTTGTGAGCGGTATAGAGCAAAATCGATTACATGTACGTGTTGTGAGAGTCTCAGCTTTCCATAGCTGGGTCATAGTAGTTCCTAGCTCCAACCATTCAGTCTCTACAGATATTTTTGTTAGAAGGGTTTAAGCCCAACATTCCAAATTTAGGGTTAGTACCAATGCTCCACGTTTTTTCAAAGTTCCAACCCACCTGCTCCTCGTTAGTATAGTGGTGAGTATCCCGCCTGTCACGCGGGAGACCGGGGTTCAATTCCCCGACGGGGAGAAAGTACTGCTCTTTTTTTAGGGTGAACAATGTTGCTGAGCCCACAAAGTGGAACATATTCTTGGAAAAAAAGCTTTATGATACAATTTCCTGCCTTTGAGGTTAACTCAGCCTTCCAAGGCATTGGTTGTTCAGTGGTAGAATTCTCGCCTGCCACGCGGGAGGCCCGGGTTCGATTCCCGGCCAATGCAGGAAGTTTTGAACATGTCATTTCGACAAGTATGCAAACCCCTGAGGAGGAAATCTGTGTTAGATTGCCAGGCAAACAGAAATCTCTGGTCTTGGTCGAATTCTCAACTGACTCTTGAAAAATAAGACTTTGAACATTTACTCATTCTCAGTAGACTTTGGTGAATCCATTGCAGATTTCCAGTGTGTGAGGTGATTAACTTTTTGCAAGGCTTTAGTTGTTAAATGGGAAAGAGTAACCAACTTGTCAGTGACAACTGTCTTGAGTTTGGCATTTGTGACAATTACCCACAAACGCCTCACCTGCAAACTAGTATTGTGTGGCTTGTGAGCGGTATAGAGCAAAATCGATTACATGTACGTGTTTGTGAGAGTCTCAGCTTTCCATAGCTGGGTCATAGTAGTTCCTAGCTCCAACCATTCAGTCTCTACAGATATTTTTGTTAGAAGGGTTTAAGCCCAACATTCCAAATTTAGGGTTAGTACCAATGCTCCACGTTTTTTCAAAGTTCCAACCCACCTGCTCCTCGTTAGTATAGTGGTGAGTATCCCCGCCTGTCACGCGGGAGACCGGGGTTCAATTCCCCGACGGGGAGAAAGTACTGCTCTTTTTTTAGGGTGAACAATGTTGTGAGCCCACAAAGTGGAACATATTCTTGGAAAAAAAGCTTTATGATACAATTTCCTGCCTTTGAGGTTAACTCAGCCTTCCAAGGCATTGGTTGTTCAGTGGTAGAATTCTCGCCTGCCACGCGGGAGGCCCGGGTTCGATTCCCGGCCAATGCAGGAAGTTTTGAACATGTCATTTCGACAAGTATGCAAACCCCTGAGGAGGAAATCTGTGTTAGATTGCCAGGCAAACAGAAATCTCTGGTCTTGGTCGAATTCTCAACTGACTCTTGAAAATAAGACTTTGAACATTTACTCATTCTCAGTAGACTTTGGTGAATCCATTGCAGATTTCCAGTGTGTGAGGTGATTAACTTTTTGCAAGGCTTTAGTTGTTAAATGGGAAAGAGTAACCAACTTGTCAGTGACAACTGTCTTGAGTTTGGCATTTGTGACAATGTCCTGGGATTACCCACAAACGCCTCACCTGCAAACTAGTATTGTGTGGCTTGTGAGCGGTATAGAGCAAAATCGATTACATGTACGTGTTTGTGAGAGTCTCAGCTTTCCATAGCTGGGTCATAGTAGTTCCTAGCTCCAACCATTCAGTCTCTACAGATATTTTTGTTAGAAGGGTTTAAGCCCAACATTCCAAATTTAGGGTTAGTACCAATGCTCCACGTTTTTTCAAAGTTCCAACCCACCTGCTCCTCGTTAGTATAGTGGTGAGTATCCCCGCCTGTCACGCGGGAGACCGGGGTTCAATTCCCCGACGGGGAGAAAGTACTGCTCTTTTTTTAGGGTGAACAATGTTGCTGAGCCCACAAAGTGGAACATATTCTTGGAAAAAAAGCTTTATGATACAATTTCCTGCCTTTGAGGTTAACTCAGCCTTCCAAGGCATTGGTTGTTCAGTGGTAGAATTCTCGCCTGCCACGCGGGAGGCCCGGGTTCGATTCCCGGCCAATGCAGGAAGTTTTGAACATGTCATTTCGACAAGTATGCAAACCCCTGAGGAGGAAATCTGTGTTAGATTGCCAGGCAAACAGAAATCTCTGGTCTTGGTCGAATTCTCAACTGACTCTTGAAAAATAAGACTTTGAACATTTACTCATTCTCAGTAGACTTTGGTGAATCCATTGCAGATTTCCAGTGTGTGAGGTGATTAACTTTTTGCAAGGCTTTAGTTGTTAAATGGGAAAGAGTAACCAACTTGTCAGTGACAACTGTCTTGAGTTTGGCATTTGTGACAATGTCCTGGGATTACCCACAAACGCCTCACCTGCAAACTAGTATTGTGTGGCTTGTGAGCGGTATAGAGCAAAATCGATTACATGTACGTGTTTGTGAGAGTCTCAGCTTTCCATAGCTGGGTCATAGTAGTTCCTAGCTCCAACCATTCAGTCTCTACAGATATTTTTGTTAGAAGGGTTTAAGCCCAACATTCCAAATTTAGGGTTAGTACCAATGCTCCACGTTTTTTCAAAGTTCCAACCCACCTGCTCCTCGTTAGTATAGTGGTGAGTATCCCCGCCTGTCACGCGGGAGACCGGGGTTCAATTCCCCGACGGGGAGAAAGTACTGCTCTTTTTTTAGGGTGAACAATGTTGCTGAGCCCACAAAGTGGAACATATTCTTGGAAAAAAAGCTTTATGATACAATTTCCTGCCTTTGAGGTTAACTCAGCCTTCCAAGGCATTGGTTGTTCAGTGGTAGAATTCTCGCCTGCCACGCGGGGCCCGGGTTCGATTCCCGGCCAATGCAGGAAGTTTTGAACATGTCATTTCGACAAGTATGCAAACCCCTGAGGAGGAAATCTGTGTTAGATTGCCAGGCAAACAGAAATCTCTGGTCTTGGTCGAATTCTCAACTGACTCTTGAAAAATAAGACTTTGAACATTTACTCATTCTCAGTAGACTTTGGTGAATCCATTGCAGATTTCCAGTGTGTGAGGTGATTAACTTTTTGCAAGGCTTTAGTTGTTAAATGGGAAAGAGTAACCAACTTGTCAGTGACAACTGTCTTGAGTTTGGCATTTGTGACAATGTCCTGGGATTACCCACAAACGCCTCACCTGCAAACTAGTATTGTGTGGCTTGTGAGCGGTATAGAGCAAAATCGATTACATGTACGTGTTTGTGAGAGTCTCAGCTTTCCATAGCGGGGTCATAGTAGTTCCTAGCTCCAACCATTCAGTCTCTACAGATATTTTTGTTAGAAGGGTTTAAGCCCAACATTCCAAATTTAGGGTTAGTACCAATGCTCCACGTTTTTTCAAAGTTCCAACCCACCTGCTCCTCGTTAGTATAGTGGTGAGTATCCCCGCCTGTCACGCGGGAGACCGGGGTTCAATTCCCCGACGGGGAGAAAGTACTGCTCTTTTTTTAGGGTGAACAATGTTGCTGAGCCCACAAAGTGGAACATATTCTTGGAAAAAAAGCTTTATGATACAATTTCCTGCCTTTGAGGTTAACTCAGCCTTCCAAGGCATTGGTTGTTCAGTGGTAGAATTCTCGCCTGCCACGCGGGAGGCCCGGGTTCGATTCCCGGCCAATGCAGGAAGTTTTGAACATGTCATTTCGACAAGTATGCAAACCCCTGAGGAGGAAATCTGTGTTAGATTGCCAGGCAAACAGAAATCTCTGGTCTTGGTCGAATTCTCAACTGACTCTTGAAAAATAAGACTTTGAACATTTACTCATTCTCAGTAGACTTTGGTGAATCCATTGCAGATTTCCAGTGTGTGAGGTGATTAACTTTTTGCAAGGCTTTAGTTGTTAAATGGGAAAGAGTAACCAACTTGTCAGTGACAACTGTCTTGAGTTTGGCATTTGTGACAATGTCCTGGGATTACCCACAAACGCCTCACCTGCAAACTAGTATTGTGTGGCTTGTGAGCGGTATAGAGCAAAATCGATTACATGTACGTGTTTGTGAGAGTCTCAGCTTTCCATAGCTGGGTCATAGTAGTTCCTAGCTCCAACCATTCAGTCTCTACAGATATTTTTGTTAGAAGGGTTTAAGCCCAACATTCCAAATTTAGGGTTAGTACCAATGCTCCACGTTTTTTCAAAGTTCCAACCCACCTGCTCCTCGTTAGTATAGTGGTGAGTATCCCCGCCTGTCACGCGGGAGACCGGGGTTCAATTCCCCGACGGGGAGAAAGTACTGCTCTTTTTTTAGGGTGAACAATGTTGCTGAGCCCACAAAGTGGAACATATTCTTGGAAAAAAAGCTTTATGATACAATTTCCTGCCTTTGAGGTTAACTCAGCCTTCCAAGGCATTGGTTGTTCAGTGGTAGAATTCTCGCCTGCCACGCGGGAGGCCCGGGTTCGATTCCCGGCCAATGCAGGAAGTTTTGAACATGTCATTTCGACAAGTATGCAAACCCCTGAGGAGGAAATCTGTGTTAGATTGCCAGGCAAACAGAAATCTCTGGTCTTGGTCGAATTCTCAACTGACTCTTGAAAAATAAGACTTTGAACATTTACTCATTCTCAGTAGACTTTGGTGAATCCATTGCAGATTTCCAGTGTGTGAGGTGATTAACTTTTTGCAAGGCTTTAGTTGTTAAATGGGAAAGAGTAACCAACTTGTCAGTGACAACTGTCTTGAGTTTGGCATTTGTGACAATGTCCTGGGATTACCCACAAACGCCTCACCTGCAAACTAGTATTGTGTGGCTTGTGAGCGGTATAGAGCAAAATCGATTACATGTACGTGTTTGTGAGAGTCTCAGCTTTCCATAGCTGGGTCATAGTAGTTCCTAGCTCCAACCATTCAGTCTCTACAGATATTTTTGTTAGAAGGGTTTAAGCCCAACATTCCAAATTTAGGGTTAGTACCAATGCTCCACGTTTTTTCAAAGTTCCAACCCACCTGCTCCTCGTTAGTATAGTGGTGAGTATCCCCGCCTGTCACGCGGGAGACCGGGGTTCAATTCCCCGACGGGGAGAAAGTACTGCTCTTTTTTAGGGTGAACAATGTTGCTGAGCCCACAAAGTGGAACATATTCTTGGAAAAAAAGCTTTATGATACAATTTCCTGCCTTTGAGGTTAACTCAGCCTTCCAAGGCATTGGTTGTTCAGTGGTAGAATTCTCGCCTGCCACGCGGGAGGCCCGGGTTCGATTCCCGGCCAATGCAGGAAGTTTTGAACATGTCATTTCGACAAGTATGCAAACCCCTGAGGAGGAAATCTGTGTTAGATTGCCAGGCAAACAGAAATCTCTGGTCTTGGTCGAATTCTCAACTGACTCTTGAAAAATAAGACTTTGAACATTTACTCATTCTCAGTAGACTTTGGTGAATCCATTGCAGATTTCCAGTGTGTGAGGTGATTAACTTTTTGCAAGGCTTTAGTTGTTAAATGGGAAAGAGTAACCAACTTGTCAGTGACAACTGTCTTGAGTTTGGCATTTGTGACAATGTCCTGGGATTACCCACAAACGCCTCACCTGCAAACTAGTATTGTGTGGCTTGTGAGCGGTATAGAGCAAAATCGATTACATGTACGTGTTTGTGAGAGTCTCAGCTTTCCATAGCTGGGTCATAGTAGTTCCTAGCTCCAACCATTCCAACCATTCAGTTGTCCTGCCTTTAGAGTTAACTCAGCCTTCCAAGGCTTGGTTGTTCAGTGGTAGGATTCTCGCCTGCCACGCGGGAGGCCCGGGTTCGATTCCCGGCCAATGCAGGAAGTTTTGAACATGTCATTTCGACAAGTATGCAAACCCCTGAGGAGGAAATCTGTGTTAGATTGCCAGGCAAACAGAAATCTCTGGTCTTGGTCGAATTCTCAACTGACTCTTGAAAAATAAGACTTTGAACATTTACTCATTCTCAGTAGACTTTGGTGAATCCATTGCAGATTTCCAGTGTGTGAGGTGATTAACTTTTTGCAAGGCTTTAGTTGTTAAATGGGAAAGAGTAACCAACTTGTCAGTGACAACTGTCTTGAGTTTGGCATTTGTGACAATGTCCTGGGATTACCCACAAACGCCTCACCTGCAAACTAGTATTGTGTGGCTTGTGAGCGGTATAGAGCAAAATCGATTACATGTACGTGTTTGTGAGAGTCTCAGCTTTCCATAGCTGGGTCATAGTAGTTCCTAGCTCCAACCATTCAGTCTCTACAGATATTTTTGTTAGAAGGGTTTAAGCCCAACATTCCAAATTTAGGGTTAGTACCAATGCTCCACGTTTTTTCAAAGTTCCAACCCACCTGCTCCTCGTTAGTATAGTGGTGAGTATCCCCGCCTGTCACGCGGGAGACCGGGGTTCAATTCCCCGACGGGGAGAAAGTACTGCTCTTTTTTTAGGGTGAACAATGTTGCTGAGCCCACAAAGTGGAACATATTCTGGAAAAAAAAGCTTTATGATACAATTTCCTGCCTTTGAGGTTAACTCAGCCTTCCAAGGCATTGGTTGTTCAGTGGTAGAATTCTCGCCTGCCAAGCGGGAGGCCCGGGTTCGATTCCCGGCCAATGCAGGAAGTTTTGAACATGTCATTTCGACAAGTATGCAAACCCCTGAGGAGGAAATCTGTGTTAGATTGCCAGGCAAACAGAAATCTCTGGTCTTGGTCGAATTCTCAACTGACTCTTGAAAAATAAGACTTTGAACATTTACTCATTCTCAGTAGACTTTGGTGAATCCATTGCAGATTTCCAGTGTGTGAGGTGATTAACTTTTTGCAAGGCTTTAGTTGTTAAATGGGAAAGAGTAACCAACTTGTCAGTGACAACTGTCTTGAGTTTGGCATTTGTGACAATGTCCTGGGATTACCCACAAACGCCTCACCTGCAAACTAGTATTGTGTGGCTTGTGAGCGGTATAGAGCAAAATCGATTACATGTACGTGTTTGTGAGAGTCTCAGCTTTCCATAGCGGGGTCATAGTAGTTCCTAGCTCCAACCATTCAGTCTCTACAGATATTTTTGTTAGAAGGGTTTAAGCCCAACATTCCAAATTTAGGGTTAGTACCAATGCTCCACGTTTTTTCAAAGTTCCAACCCACCTGCTCCTCGTTAGTATAGTGGTGAGTATCCCCGCCTGTCACGCGGGAGACCGGGGTTCAATTCCCCGACGGGGAGAAAGTACTGCTCTTTTTTAGGGTGAACAATGTTGCTGAGCCCACAAAGTGGAACATATTCTTGGAAAAAAAGCTTTATGATACAATTTCCTGCCTTTGAGGTTAACTCAGCCTTCCAAGGCATTGGTTGTTCAGTGGTAGAATTCTCGCCTGCCACGCGGGAGGCCCGGGTTCGATTCCCGGCCAATGCAGGAAGTTTTGAACATGTCATTTCGACAAGTATGCAAACCCCTGAGGAGGAAATCTGTGTTAGATTGCCAGGCAAACAGAAATCTCTGGTCTTGGTCGAATTCTCAACTGACTCTTGAAAAATAAGACTTTGAACATTTACTCATTCTCAGTAGACTTTGGTGAATCCATTGCAGATTTCCAGTGTGTGAGGTGATTAACTTTTTGCAAGGCTTTAGTTGTTAAATGGGAAAGAGTAACCAACTTGTCAGTGACAACTGTCTTGAGTTTGGCATTTGTGACAATGTCCTGGGATTACCCACAAACGCCTCACCTGCAAACTAGTATTGTGTGGCTTGTGAGCGGTATAGAGCAAAATCGATTACATGTACGTGTTTGTGAGAGTCTCAGCTTTCCATAGCGGGGTCATAGTAGTTCCTAGCTCCAACCATTCAGTCTCTACAGATATTTTTGTTAGAAGGGTTTAAGCCCAACATTCCAAATTTAGGGTTAGTACCAATGCTCCACGTTTTTTCAAAGTTCCAACCCACCTGCTCCTCGTTAGTATAGTGGTGAGTATCCCCGCCTGTCACGCGGGAGACCGGGGTTCAATTCCCCGACGGGGAGAAAGTACTGCTCTTTTTTTAGGGTGAACAATGTTGCTGAGCCCACAAAGTGGAACATATTCTTGGAAAAAAAGCTTTATGATACAATTTCCTGCCTTTGAGGTTAACTCAGCCTTCCAAGGCATTGGTTGTTCAGTGGTAGAATTCTCGCCTGCCACGCGGGAGGCCCGGGTTCGATTCCCGGCCAATGCAGGAAGTTTTGAACATGTCATTTCGACAAGTATGCAAACCCCTGAGGAGGAAATCTGTGTTAGATTGCCAGGCAAACAGAAATCTCTGGTCTTGGTCGAATTCTCAACTGACTCTTGAAAAATAAGACTTTGAACATTTACTCATTCTCAGTAGACTTTGGTGAATCCATTGCAGATTTCCAGTGTGTGAGGTGATTAACTTTTTGCAAGGCTTTAGTTGTTAAATGGGAAAGAGTAACCAACTTGTCAGTGACAACTGTCTTGAGTTTGGCATTTGTGACAATGTCCTGGGATTACCCACAAACGCCTCACCTGCAAACTAGTATTGTGTGGCTTGTGAGCGGTATAGAGCAAAATCGATTACATGTACGTGTTTGTGAGAGTCTCAGCTTTCCATAGCTGGGTCATAGTAGTTCCTAGCTCCAACCATTCAGTCTCTACAGATATTTTTGTTAGAAGGGTTTAAGCCCAACATTCCAAATTTAGGGTTAGTACCAATGCTCCACGTTTTTTCAAAGTTCCAACCCACCTGCTCCTCGTTAGTATAGTGGTGAGTATCCCCGCCTGTCACGCGGGAGACCGGGGTTCAATTCCCCGACGGGGAGAAAGTACTGCTCTTTTTTTAGGGTGAACAATGTTGCTGAGCCCACAAAGTGGAACATATTCTTGGAAAAAAAGCTTTATGATACAATTTCCTGCCTTTGAGGTTAACTCAGCCTTCCAAGGCATTGGTTGTTCAGTGGTAGAATTCTCGCCTGCCACGCGGGAGGCCCGGGTTCGATTCCCGGCCAATGCAGGAAGTTTTGAACATGTCATTTCGACAAGTATGCAAACCCCTGAGGAGGAAATCTGTGTTAGATTGCCAGGCAAACAGAAATCTCTGGTCTTGGTCGAATTCTCAACTGACTCTTGAAAAATAAGACTTTGAACATTTACTCATTCTCAGTAGACTTTGGTGAATCCATTGCAGATTTCCAGTGTGTGAGGTGATTAACTTTTTGCAAGGCTTTAGTTGTTAAATGGGAAAGAGTAACCAACTTGTCAGTGACAACTGTCTTGAGTTTGGCATTTGTGACAATGTCCTGGGATTACCCACAAACGCCTCACCTGCAAACTAGTATTGTGTGGCTTGTGAGCGGTATAGAGCAAAATCGATTACATGTACGTGTTTGTGAGAGTCTCAGCTTTCCATAGCTGGGTCATAGTAGTTCCTAGCTCCAACCATTCAGTCTCTACAGATATTTTTGTTAGAAGGGTTTAAGCCCAACATTCCAAATTTAGGGTTAGTACCAATGCTCCACGTTTTTTCAAAGTTCCAACCCACCTGCTCCTCGTTAGTATAGTGGTGAGTATCCCCGCCTGTCACGCGGGAGACCGGGGTTCAATTCCCCGACGGGGAGAAAGTACTGCTCTTTTTTTAGGGTGAACAATGTTGCTGAGCCCACAAAGTGGAACATATTCTTGGAAAAAAAGCTTTATGATACAATTTCCTGCCTTTGAGGTTAACTCAGCCTTCCAAGGCATTGGTTGTTCAGTGGTAGAATTCTCGCCTGCCACGCGGGGGAGCCCGGGTTCGATTCCCGGCCAATGCAGGAAGTTTTGAACATGTCATTTCGACAAGTATGCAAACCCCTGAGGAGGAAATCTGTGTTAGATTGCCAGGCAAACAGAAATCTCTGGTCTTGGTCGAATTCTCAACTGACTCTTGAAAAATAAGACTTTGAACATTTACTCATTCTCAGTAGACTTTGGTGAATCCATTGCAGATTTCCAGTGTGTGAGGTGATTAACTTTTTGCAAGGCTTTAGTTGTTAAATGGGAAAGAGTAACCAACTTGTCAGTGACAACTGTCTTGAGTTTGGCATTTGTGACAATGTCCTGGGATTACCCACAAACGCCTCACCTGCAAACTAGTATTGTGTGGCTTGTGAGCGGTATAGAGCAAAATCGATTACATGTACGTGTTTGTGAGAGTCTCAGCTTTCCATAGCGGGGTCATAGTAGTTCCTAGCTCCAACCATTCAGTCTCTACAGATATTTTTGTTAGAAGGGTTTAAGCCCAACATTCCAAATTTAGGGTTAGTACCAATGCTCCACGTTTTTTCAAAGTTCCAACCCACCTGCTCCTCGTTAGTATAGTGGTGAGTATCCCCGCCTGTCACGCGGGAGACCGGGGTTCAATTCCCCGACGGGGAGAAAGTACTGCTCTTTTTTTAGGGTGAACAATGTTGCTGAGCCCACAAAGTGGAACATATTCTTGGAAAAAAAGCTTTATGATACAATTTCCTGCCTTTGAGGTTAACTCAGCCTTCCAAGGCATTGGTTGTTCAGTGGTAGAATTCTCGCCTGCCACGCGGGAGGCCCGGGTTCGATTCCCGGCCAATGCAGGAAGTTTTGAACATGTCATTTCGACAAGTATGCAAACCCCTGAGGAGGAAATCTGTGTTAGATTGCCAGGCAAACAGAAATCTCTGGTCTTGGTCGAATTCTCAACTGACTCTTGAAAAATAAGACTTTGAACATTTACTCATTCTCAGTAGACTTTGGTGAATCCATTGCAGATTTCCAGTGTGTGAGGTGATTAACTTTTTGCAAGGCTTTAGTTGTTAAATGGGAAAGAGTAACCAACTTGTCAGTGACAACTGTCTTGAGTTTGGCATTTGTGACAATGTCCTGGGATTACCCACAAACGCCTCACCTGCAAACTAGTATTGTGTGGCTTGTGAGCGGTATAGAGCAAAATCGATTACATGTACGTGTTTGTGAGAGTCTCAGCTTTCCATAGCTGGGTCATAGTAGTTCCTAGCTCCAACCATTCAGTCTCTACAGATATTTTTGTTAGATTCAGTCTCTACAGATATTTTTGTTTAAGCCCAACATTCCAAATTTAGGGTTAGTACCAATGCTCCACGTTTTTTCAAAGTTCCAACCCACCTGCTCCTCGTTAGTATAGTGGTGAGTATCCCCGCCTGTCACGCGGGAGACCGGGGTTCAATTCCCCGACGGGGAGAAAGTACTGCTCTTTTTTTAGGGTGAACAATGTTGCTGAGCCCACAAAGTGGAACATATTCTTGGAAAAAAAGCTTTATGATACAATTTCCTGCCTTTGAGGTTAACTCAGCCTTCCAAGGCATTGGTTGTTCAGTGGTAGAATTCTCGCCTGCCACGCGGGAGGCCCGGGTTCGATTCCCGGCCAATGCAGGAAGTTTTGAACATGTCATTTCGACAAGTATGCAAACCCTGAGGAGGAAATCTGTGTTAGATTGCCAGGCAAACAGAAATCTCTGGTCTTGGTCGAATTCTCAACTGACTCTTGAAAAATAAGACTTTGAACATTTACTCATTCTCAGTAGACTTTGGTGAATCCATTGCAGATTTCCAGTGTGTGAGGTGATTAACTTTTTGCAAGGCTTTAGTTGTTAAATGGGAAAGAGTAACCAACTTGTCAGTGACAACTGTCTTGAGTTTGGCATTTGTGACAATGTCCTGGGATTACCCACAAACGCCTCACCTGCAAACTAGTATTGTGTGGCTTGTGAGCGGTATAGAGCAAAATCGATTACATGTACGTGTTTGTGAGAGTCTCAGCTTTCCATAGCGGGTCATAGTAGTTCCTAGCTCCAACCATTCAGTCTCTACAGATATTTTTGTTAGAAGGGTTTAAGCCCAACATTCCAAATTTAGGGTTAGTACCAATGCTCCACGTTTTTTCAAAGTTCCAACCCACCTGCTCCTCGTTAGTATAGTGGTGAGTATCCCCGCCTGTCACGCGGGAGACCGGGGTTCAATTCCCCGACGGGGAGAAAGTACTGCTCTTTTTTTAGGGTGAACAATGTTGCTGAGCCCACAAAGTGGAACATATTCTTGGAAAAAAAGCTTTATGATACAATTTCCTGCCTTTGAGGTTAACTCAGCCTTCCAAGGCATTGGTTGTTCAGTGGTAGAATTCTCGCCTGCCACGCGGGAGGCCCGGGTTCGATTCCCGGCCAATGCAGGAAGTTTTGAACATGTCATTTCGACAAGTATGCAAACCCCTGAGGAGGAAATCTGTGTTAGATTGCCAGGCAAACAGAAATCTCTGGTCTTGGTCGAATTCTCAACTGACTCTTGAAAAATAAGACTTTGAACATTTACTCATTCTCAGTAGACTTTGGTGAATCCATTGCAGATTTCCAGTGTGTGAGGTGATTAACTTTTTGCAAGGCTTTAGTTGTTAAATGGGAAAGAGTAACCAACTTGTCAGTGACAACTGTCTTGAGTTTGGCATTTGTGACAATGTCCTGGGATTACCCACAAACGCCTCACCTGCAAACTAGTATTGTGTGGCTTGTGAGCGGTATAGAGCAAAATCGATTACATGTACGTGTTTGTGAGAGTCTCAGCTTTCCATAGCTGGGTCATAGTAGTTCCTAGCTCCAACCATTCAGTCTCTACAGATATTTTTGTTAGAAGGGTTTAAGCCCAACATTCCAAATTTAGGGTTAGTACCAATGCTCCACGTTTTTTCAAAGTTCCAACCCACCTGCTCCTCGTTAGTATAGTGGTGAGTATCCCCGCCTGTCACGCGGGAGACCGGGGTTCAATTCCCCGACGGGGAGAAAGTACTGCTCTTTTTTTAGGGTGAACAATGTTGCTGAGCCCACAAAGTGGAACATATTCTTGGAAAAAAAGCTTTATGATACAATTTCCTGCCTTTGAGGTTAACTCAGCCTTCCAAGGCATTGGTTGTTCAGTGGTAGAATTCTCGCCTGCCACGCGGGAGGCCCGGGTTCGATTCCCGGCCAATGCAGGAAGTTTTGAACATGTCATTTCGACAAGTATGCAAACCCCTGAGGAGGAAATCTGTGTTAGATTGCCAGGCAAACAGAAATCTCTGGTCTTGGTCGAATTCTCAACTGACTCTTGAAAAATAAGACTTTGAACATTTACTCATTCTCAGTAGACTTTGGTGAATCCATTGCAGATTTCCAGTGTGTGAGGTGATTAACTTTTTGCAAGGCTTTAGTTGTTAAATGGGAAAGAGTAACCAACTTGTCAGTGACAACTGTCTTGAGTTTGGCATTTGTGACTGGGATTACCCACAAACGCCTCACCTGCAAACTAGTATTGTGTGGCTTGTGAGCGGTATAGAGCAAAATCGATTACATGTACGTGTTTGTGAGAGTCTCAGCTTTCCATAGCTGGGTCATAGTAGTTCCTAGCTCCAACCATTCAGTCTCTACAGATATTTTGTTAGAAGGGTTTAAGCCCAACATTCCAAATTTAGGGTTAGTACCAATGCTCCACGTTTTTTCAAAGTTCCAACCCACCTGCTCCTCGTTAGTATAGTGGTGAGTATCCCCGCCTGTCACGCGGGAGACCGGGGTTCAATTCCCCGACGGGGAGAAAGTACTGCTCTTTTTTTAGGGTGAACAATGTTGCTGAGCCCACAAAGTGGAACATATTCTTGGAAAAAAAGCTTTATGATACAATTTCCTGCCTTTGAGGTTAACTCAGCCTTCCAAGGCATTGGTTGTTCAGTGGTAGAATTCTCGCCTGCCACGCGGGAGGCCCGGGTTCGATTCCCGGCCAATGCAGGAAGTTTTGAACATGTCATTTCGACAAGTATGCAAACCCCTGAGGAGGAAATCTGTGTTAGATTGCCAGGCAAACAGAAATCTCTGGTCTTGGTCGAATTCTCAACTGACTCTTGAAAAATAAGACTTTGAACATTTACTCATTCTCAGTAGACTTTGGTGAATCCATTGCAGATTTCCAGTGTGTGAGGTGATTAACTTTTTGCAAGGCTTTAGTTGTTAAATGGGAAAGAGTAACCAACTTGTCAGTGACAACTGTCTTGAGTTTGGCATTTGTGACAATGTCCTGGGATTACCCACAAACGCCTCACCTGCAAACTAGTATTGTGTGGCTTGTGAGCGGTATAGAGCAAAATCGATTACATGTACGTGTTTGTGAGAGTCTCAGCTTTCCATAGCTGGGTCATAGTAGTTCCTAGCTCCAACCATTCAGTCTCTACAGATATTTTTGTTAGAAGGGTTTAAGCCCAACATTCCAAATTTAGGGTTAGTACCAATGCTCCACGTTTTTTCAAAGTTCCAAACCACCTGCTCCTCGTTAGTATAGTGGTGAGTATCCCCGCCTGTCACGCGGGAGACCGGGTTCAATTCCCCGACGGGGAGAAAGTACTGCTCTTTTTTTAGGGTGAACAATGTTGCTGAGCCCACAAAGTGGAACATATTCTTGGAAAAAAAGCTTTATGATACAATTTCCTGCCTTTGAGGTTAACTCAGCCTTCCAAGGCATTGGTTGTTCAGTGGTAGAATTCTCGCCTGCCACGCGGGAGGCCCGGGTTCGATTCCCGGCCAATGCAGGAAGTTTTGAACATGTCATTTCGACAAGTATGCAAACCCCTGAGGAGGAAATCTGTGTTAGATTGCCAGGCAAACAGAAATCTCTGGTCTTGGTCGAATTCTCAACTGACTCTTGAAAAATAAGACTTTGAACATTTACTCATTCTCAGTAGACTTTGGTGAATCCATTGCAGATTTCCAGTGTGTGAGGTGATTAACTTTTTGCAAGGCTTTAGTTGTTAAATGGGAAAGAGTAACCAACTTGTCAGTGACAACTGTCTTGAGTTTGGCATTTGTGACAATGTCCTGGGATTACCCACAAACGCCTCACCTGCAAACTAGTATTGTGTGGCTTGTGAGCGGTATAGAGCAAAATCGATTACATGTACGTGTTTGTGAGAGTCTCAGCTTTCCATAGCTGGGTCATAGTAGTTCCTAGCTCCAACCATTCAGTCTCTACAGATATTTTTGTTAGAAGGGTTTAAGCCCAACATTCCAAATTTAGGGTTAGTACCAATGCTCCACGTTTTTTCAAAGTTCCAACCCACCTGCTCCTCGTTAGTATAGTGGTGAGTATCCCCGCCTGTCACGCGGGAGACCGGGGTTCAATTCCCCGACGGGGAGAAAGTACTGCTCTTTTTTTAGGGTGAACAATGTTGCTGAGCCCACAAAGTGGAACATATTCTTGGAAAAAAAGCTTTATGATACAATTTCCTGCCTTTGAGGTTAACTCAGCCTTCCAAGGCATTGGTTGTTCAGTGGTAGAATTCTCGCCTGCCACGCGGGAGGCCCGGGTTCGATTCCCGGCCAATGCAGGAAGTTTTGAACATGTCATTTCGACAAGTATGCAAACCCCTGAGGAGGAAATCTGTGTTAGATTGCCAGGCAAACAGAAATCTCTGGTCTTGGTCGAATTCTCAACTGACTCTTGAAAAATAAGACTTTGAACATTTACTCATTCTCAGTAGACTTTGGTGAATCCATTGCAGATTTCCAGTGTGTGAGGTGATTAACTTTTTGCAAGGCTTTAGTTGTTAAATGGGAAAGAGTAACCAACTTGTCAGTGACAACTGTCTTGAGTTTGGCATTTGACAATGACGATTACCCACAAACGCCTCACCTGCAAACTAGTATTGTGTGGCTTGTGAGCGGTATAGAGCAAAATCGATTACATGTACGTGTTTGTGAGAGTCTCAGCTTTCCATAGCTGGGTCATAGTAGTTCCTAGCTCCAACCATTCAGTCTCTACAGATATTTTTGTTAGAAGGGTTTAAGCCCAACATTCCAAATTTAGGGTTAGTACCAATGCTCCACGTTTTTTCAAAGTTCCAACCCACCTGCTCCTCGTTAGTATAGTGGTGAGTATCCCCGCCTGTCACGCGGGAGACCGGGGTTCAATTCCCCGACGGGGAGAAAGTACTGCTCTTTTTTTAGGGTGAACAATGTTGCTGAGCCCACAAAGTGGAACATATTCTTGGAAAAAAAGCTTTATGATACAATTTCCTGCCTTTGAGGTTAACTCAGCCTTCCAAGGCATTGGTTGTTCAGTGGTAGAATTCTCGCCTGCCACGCGGCAGGGCCCGGGTTCGATTCCCGGCCAATGCAGGAAGTTTTGAACATGTCATTTCGACAAGTATGCAAACCCCTGAGGAGGAAATCTGTGTTAGATTGCCAGGCAAACAGAAATCTCTGGTCTTGGTCGAATTCTCAACTGACTCTTGAAAAATAAGACTTTGAACATTTACTCATTCTCAGTAGACTTTGGTGAATCCATTGCAGATTTCCACGTGTTGTGAGGTGATTAACTTTTTTGCAAGGCTTTAGTTGTTAAATGGGAAAGAGTAACCAACTTGTCAGTGACAACTGTCTTGAGTTTGGCATTTGTGACAATGTCCTGGGATATTACCCCACAAACGCCTCACCTGCAAACTAGTATGTGTGGCTTGTGAGCGGTTATAGAGCAAAATCGATTACATGTACGTGTTTGTGAGAGTCTCAGCTTTCCATAGCTGGGTCATAGTAGTTCCTAGCTCCAACCATTCAGTCTCTACAGATATTTTTGTTAGAAGGTTTAAGCCCAACATTCCAAATTTAGGGTTAGTACCAATGCTCCACGTTTTTTCAAAGTTTCCAACCCACCTGCTCCTCGTTAGTATAGTGGTGAGTATCCCCGCCTGTCACGCGGGGAGACCGGGGTTCAATTCCCCGACGGGGAGAAAGTACTGCTCTTTTTTTAGGGTGAACAATGTTGCTGAGCCCACAAAGTGGAACATATTCTTGGAAAAAAAAGCTTTATGATACAATTTCCTGCCTTTGAGGTTAACTCAGCCTTCCAAGGCATTGGTTGTTCAGTGGTAGAATTCTCGCCTGCCACGCGGGAGGCCCGGGTTCGATTCCCGGCCAATGCAGGAAGTTTTGAACATGTCATTTCGACAAGTATGCAAACCCCTGAGGAGGAAATCTGTGTTAGAATTGCCAGGCAAACAGAAATCTCTGGTCTTGGTCGAATTCTCAACTGACTCTTGAAAAATAAGACTTTGAACATTTACTCATTCTCAGTAGACTTTGGTGAATCCATTGCAGATTTCCAGTGTGTGAGGTGATTAACTTTTTGCAAGGCTTTAGTTGTTAAATGGGAAAGAGTAACCAACTTGTCAGTGACAACTGTCTTGAGTTTGGCATTTGTGACAATGTCCTGGGATACCCACAAACGCCTCACCTGCAAACTAGTATTGTGTGGCTTGTGAGCGGTTTATAGAGCAAAATCGATTACATGTACGTGTTTGTGAGAGTCTCAGCTTTCCATAGCTGGGTCATAGTAGTTCTAGCTCCAACCATTCAGTCTCTACAGATATTTTTGTTAGAAGGGTTTAAGCCCAACATTCCAAATTTAGGGTTAGTACAATGCTCCACGTTTTTTTCAAAGTTCCAACCCACCTGCTCCTGTTAGTATAGTGGTGTAGTATCCCCGCCTGTCCCGCGGGAGACCGGGGTTCAATTCCCCGACGGGGAGAAAGTACTGCTCTTTTTTTAGGGTGAACAATGTTGCTGAGCCCACAAAGTGGAACATATTTTGGAAAAAAAAGCTTTATGATACAATTTCCTGCCTTTGAGGTTAACTCAGCCTTCCAAGGCATTGGTTGTTCAGTGGTAGAATTCTCGCCTGCCACGCAGGGAGGCCCGGGTTCGATTCCCGGCCAATGCAGGAAGTTTTGAACATGTCATTTCGACAAGTATGCAAACCCCTGAGGAGGAAATCTGTGTTAGATTGCCAGGCAAACAGAAATCTCTGGTCTTGGGTCGAATTCTCAACTGACTCTTGAAAAACTAAGACTTTGAACATTTACTCATTCTCAGTAGACTTTGGTGAATCCATTGCAGATTTCCAGTGTGTGAGGTGATTAACTTTTTGCAAGGCTTTAGTTGTTAAATGGAAAGAGTAACCAACTTTGTCAGTGACAAACTGTCTTGAGTTTTGGCATTTGTGACAATGTCCTGGGATTACCCACAACGCCTCACCTGCAATAGTATTGTGTGGCTTGTGAGCGGTATAGAGCAAAATCGATTACATGTACGTGTTTGTGAGAGTCTCAGCTTTCCATAGCTGGGTCATAGTAGTTCCTAGCTCCAACCATTCAGTCTCTACAGATATTTTTGTTAGAAGGGTTTAAGCCCAACATTCCAAATTTAGGGTTAGTACCAATGCTCCACGTTTTTTTCAAAGTTCCAACCCACCTGCTCCTCGTTAGTATAGTGGTGAGTATCCCCGCCTGTCACGCGGGAGACCGGGGTTCAATTCCCCGACGGGGAGAAAGTACTGCTCTTTTTTTAGGGTGAACAATGTTGCTGAGCCCACAAAGTGGACACATATTTCTTGGAAAAAAAGCTTTTATGATACAATTTCCTGCCTTTGAGGTTTAACTCAGCCTTCCCAAGGCATTGGTTGTTCAGTGGTAGAATTCTCGCCTGCCACGCGGGAGGCCCGGGTTCGATTCCCGGCCAATGCAGGAAGTTTTGAACATGTCATTTCGACAAGTATGCAAACCCCTGAGGAGGAAATCTGTGTTAGATTGCCAGGCAAACAGAAATCTCTGGTCTTGGTCGAATTCTCAACTGACTCTTGAAAAATAAGACTTTGAACATTTACTCATTCTCAGTAGACTTTGGTGAATCCATTGCAGATTTCCAGTGTGTGAGGTGATAACTTTTTGCAAGGCTTTAGTTGTTAAATGGGAAAGAGTAACCAACTTGTCAGTGACAACTGTCTTGAGTTTGGCATTTGTGACAATGTCCTGGGATTACCCACAAACGCCTCACCTGCAAACTAGTATTGTGTGCTGTGAGCGGTATAGAGCAAATCGATTACATGTACGGTGTTTTGTGAGAGTCTCAGCTTTCCATAGCTGGGTCATAGTAGTTCCTAGCTCCAACCATTCAGTCTCTACAGATATTTTGTTAGAAGGTTTAAGCCCAACATTCCAAATTTAGGGTTAGTACCAATGCTCCACGTTTTTCAAAGTTCCAACCCACCTGCTCCCGTTAGTATAGTGGTGAGTATCCCCGCCTGTCACGCGGGAGACCGGGTTCAATTCCCCGACGGGGAGAAAGTACTGCTCTTTTTTTTAGGTTGTGAACAATGTTGCTGAGCCCACAAAGTGGAACATATTTTTGGAAAAAAGCTTTTATGATACAATTTCATGCCTTTGAGGTTAACTCAGCCTTCCAAGGCATTGGTTGTTCAGTGGTTAGAATTTCTCGCCTGCCACGCGGGAGGCCCGGTTCGATTCCCGGCCAATGCAGGAAGTTTTGAACCTGTCATTTCGACAAGTATGCAAACCCCCTGAGGAGGAAATCTGTGTTAGATTGCCAGGCAAACAGAAAATCTCTGGTCTGGTCGAATTCTCAACTGGACTCTTGAAAAATAAGACTTTGAACATTTTACTCATCTCAGTAGACTTTGGTGAATCCATTGCAGATTTCCAGTGTGTGAGGTGATTAACTTTTTGCAAGGCTTTAGTTGTTAAATGGGAAGAGTAACCAACTTGTCAGTGACAACTGTCTTGAGTTTGGCATTTGTGACAATGTCCTGGGATTACCCACAAACGCCTCACCTGCAAACTAGTATTGTGTGGCTTGTGAGCGGTATAGAGCAAAATCGTTACATGTACGTGTTTTGTGAGAGTCTCAGCTTTCCATAGCTGGGTCATAGTAGTTCCTAGCTCCAACCATTCAGTCTCTACAGATATTTTTGTCTAGACGGTTTAAAGCCCAACATTCCAAATTTAGGGTTAGTACCAATGCTCCACGTTTTTTCAAAGTTCAAACCCACCCTGCTCCTCGTTAGTATAGTGGTGAGTATCCCCGCCTGTTCACGCGGAGGACCGGGGTTCAATTCCCCGACGGGGAGAAAGTACTGCTCTTTTTTTTAGGGTGAACAATGTTGCTGAGCCCACAAAGTGGAACATATTTTTGGAAAAAAAGCTTTTATGATACAATTTTCCTGCCTTTGAGGTTAACTCAGCCTTCCAAGGCATTGGTTGTTCAGTGGTAGAATCTCGCCTGCCACGCGGGAGGCCCGGGTTCGATTCCCGGCCAATGCAGGAAGTTTTGAACAGTCATTTCGCAAGTATGCAAACCCCCTGAGGAGGAAATCTGTGTTAGATTGCCAGGCAAACAGAAATCCTCTGGTCTTGGTCGAATTCTCAACTGACTCTTGAAAAATAAGACTTTGAACATTTACTCATTCTCAGTAGACTTTGGTGAATCCATTGCAGATTTCCAGTGTGTGAGGTGATTAACTTTTTGCAAGGCTTTAGTTGTTAAATGGGAAAGAGTAACCAACTTGTCAGTGACAACTGTCTTGAGTTTGGCATTTGTGACAATGTCCTGGGATTACCCACAAACGCCTCACCTGCAAACTAGTATTGTGTGGCTTGTGAGCGGTATAGAGCAAAATCGATTACATGTACGTGTTTGTGAGAGTCTCAGCTTTCCATAGCTGGGTCATAGTAGTCCTACTCCAACCTTTAACCATTCAGCTTTATGATCTCTGCCTTTGAGGTTAACTCAGCCTTCCAAGGCATTGGTTGTTCAGTGGTAGAATTCTCGCCTGCCACGCGGGAGGCCCGGGTTCGATTCCCGGCCAATGCAGGAAGTTTTGAACATGTCATTTCGACAAGTATGCAAACCCCTGAGGAGGAAATCTGTGTTAGATTGCCAGGCAAACAGAAATCTCTGGTCTTGGTCGAATTCTCAACTGACTCTTGAAAAATAAGACTTTGAACATTTACTCATTTCTCAGTAGACTTTGGTGAATCCATTGCAGATTCCAGTGTGTGAGGTGATTAACTTTTTGCAAGGCTTTAGTTGTTAAATGGAAAGAGTAAACCAACTTGTCAGTGACAACTGTCTTGAGTTTGGCATTTGTGACAATGTCCTGGGATTACCCACAAACGCCTCACCCTGCAAACTAGTATTGTGTGGCTTTGTGGAGCGGTATAGAGCAAAATCGATTACATGTACGGTTTGTGAGAGTCTCAGCTTTCCATAGCGGGTCATAGTAGTTCCTAGCTCCAACCATTCAGTCTCTACAGATATTTTTGTTAGAAGGGTTTAAGTCCCAACATTTCCAAATTTAGGGGTTAGTACCAATGCTCCACGTTTTTTCAAAGGTTTTCAACCCACCTGCTCCTCGTTAGTATAGTGGTGAGTATCCCCGCTGTCACGCGGGAGGACCGGGGTTCAATTTCCCCGACGGGGAGAAAGTACTGCTCTTTTTTTTAGGTGAACAATGTTGCTGAGCCCACAAAGTGGAACATATTTTTTTGGAACAAAAAAGCTTTATGATACAATTTCCTGCCTTTGAGGTTAACTCAGCCTCCAAGGCATCGGTGTTCAGTGGTTAGAATTCCGCCTGCCACGCGGGAGGCCCGGGTTCGATTTCCGGCCAATGCAGGAAGTTTTGAAACATGTCATTTCGACAAGTATGCAAACCCCTGAGGAGGAAATCTGTGTTAGATTGCCAGGGCAAACAGGAAATCTCTGGTCTTGGTCGAATTCTCAACTGACTCTTGAAAAATAAGACTTTGAACATTTACTCATTCTCAGTAGACTTTGTGAATCCATTGCAGATTTCCAGTGTGTGAGGTGATTAACTTTTTGCAAGGCTTAGTTGTTAAATGGGAAAGAGTAACCAAACTTGTCAGTGACAACTGTCTTGAGTTTTGGCATTTGTGACAATGTCCTGGATTACCCACAAACGCCTCACCTGCAAACTAGTATTGTGTGGCTTGTGAGCGGTATAGAGCAAAATCGATTACATGTACGTGTTTGTGAGAGTCTCAGCTTTCCATAGCTGGGTCATAGTAGTTCCTAGCTCCAACCATTCAGTCTCTACAGATATTTTTGTTAGAAGGGTTTAAGCCCAACATTCCAAATTTAGGGTTAGTACCAATGCTCCACGTTTTTTCAAAGTTCCAACCCACCTGCTCCTCGTTAGTATAGTGGTGAGTATCCCCGCCTGTCACGCGGGAGACCGGGGTTCAATCCCCGACGGGGAGAAAGTACTGCTCTTTTTTTAGGGTGAACAATGTTGCTGAGCCCACAAAGTGGAACATATTCTTGGAAAAAAAGCTTTATGATACAATTTCCTGCCTTTGAGGTTAACTCAGCCTTCCAAGGCATTGGTTGTTCAGTGGTAGAATTCTCGCCTGCCACGCGGGAGGCCCGGGTTCGATTCCCGGCCAATGCAGGAAGTTTTGAACATGGCATTTCGACAAGTATGCAAACCCCTGAGGAGGAAATCTGTGTTAGATGCCAGGCAAACAGAAATCTTGTCTTGGTCGAATTCTCAACTGACTCTTGAAAAATAGACTTTGAACATTTACTCATTCTCAGTAGACCTTGGTGAATCCATTGCAGATTTCCAGTGTGTGAGGTGATTAAACTTTTTGCAAGGCTTAGTTGGTAAATGGGAAAGAGTAACCAACTTGTCAGTGACAACTGTCTTGAGTTTGGCATTTGTGACAATGTCATGGGATTACCACAAAGCCTCACCTGCAAACTAGTATTGGTGGCTTGATGAGCGGTACTAGAGCAAAATCGATTACATGTACGTGTTTGTGAGAGTCTCAGCTTTCCATAGCTGGGTCATAGTAGTTCCTAGCTCCAACCCATTTCAGTCTCTACAGATATTTTTGTTAGAAGGGTTTAAGCCCAACATTCAAATTTAGGGTTAGTACCAATGCTCCACGTTTTTTTCAAAGTTTCAACCCACCTGCTCCTCGTTAGTATAGTGGTGAGTATCCCCGCCTGTCACGCGGGAGGACGGGTTCAATTCCCCGACGGGGAGAAAGTACTGCTCTTTTTTTAGGTGAAACAATGTTGCTGAGCCCACAAAGTGGAACCATATTCTTGGAAAAAAAGCTTTATGATACAATTTCCTGCCTTTGAGGTATAACTCAGCCTTCCAAGGCATTGGTTGTTCAGTGGTAGAATTCTCGCCTGCCACGCGGGAGGCCCGGGTGTTCGATTCCGGCCAATGCAGGAAGTTTTGAAACATGTCATTTCGACAAGTATGCAAACCCCTGAGGAGGAAATCTGTGTTAGATTGCCAGGCAAACAGAACTCTCTGGTCTTGTCGAATTTCTCAAATGACTCTTGAAAATAAGACTTTGAACATTTACTCATTCTCAGTAGACTTTGGTGAACCATTTGCAGATTTCCAGTGTGTGAGGTGATTAACTTTTTGCAAGGCTTTAGTTGTTAAATGGGAAAGAGTAACCAACTTGTCAGTGACAACTGTCTTGAGTTGGCATTTGTGACAATGTCCTGGGATTACCCACAAACGCCTCACCTGCAAACTAGTATTGTGTGGCTTGTGAGCGGTATAGAGCAAAATCGATTACATGTACGTGTTTGTGAGAGTCTCAGCTTTCCATAGCTGGGTCATAGTAGTTCCTAGCTCCAACCATTCAGTCTCTACAGATATTTTTGTTAGAAGGGTTTAAGCCCAACATTCCAAATTTAGGGTTAGTACCAATGCTCCACGTTTTTTCAAAGTTCCAACCCACCTGCTCCTCGTTAGTATAGTGGTGAGTATCCCCGCCTGTCACGCGGGAGACCGGGGTTCAATTCCCCGACGGGGAGAAAGTACTGCTCTTTTTTTAGGGTGAACAATGTTGCTGAGCCCACAAAGTGGAACATATTCTTGGAAAAAAAGCTTTATGATACAATTTCCTGCCTTTGAGGTTAACTCAGCCTTCCAAGGCATTGGTTGTTCAGTGGTTAAGAATTCTCGCCCCCTGCCATGCGGGAGGCCGGGTTCGATTCCCGGCCAATGCAGGAAGTTTTGAACATGTCATCTTCGACCAAGTATGCAAACCCTGAGGAGGAAATCTGTGTTAGATTGCCAGGCAAACAGGAAATCTCTGGTCTTGGTCGAATTCTCAACGACTCTTGAAAAATAAGACTTTGAACATTTAATCATTCTCAGTAGACTTTGGTGAATCCATTGCAGATTTCCAGTGTGTGAGGTGATTAACTTTTTTGCAAGCTCTTTAGTTGTTAAATGGAAAGAGTAACCCAACTTTGTCAGTGACAACTGTCTTGAGTTTGGCATTTGTGACAATGTTCCTGGGGATTTACCCACAACGCTCACCTGCAAACTAGTATTGTGTGGCTTTGTGAGCGGTATAGAGCAAAATCGATTACATGTACGTGTTTGTGAGAGTCTCAGCTTTCCATAGCGGGGTCATAGTAGTCCTAGCTCAACCATTCAGTCTCTACAGATATTTTTTGTTAGAAGGGTTTAAGCCCAACATTCCAAATTTAGGGTAGTACCAATGCTCCACGTTTTTTTTCAAAGTTCCAAACCCACCTGCTCCTCGTTAGTATAGTGGTGGAGTATCCCGCCTGTCACGCGGGAGACCGGGGTTCAATTCCCGACGGGGAGAAAGTACTGCTCTTTTTGTTAGGGTGAACAATGTTGCTGAGCCCACAAAGTGGAACATATTTTTGGAAAAAAGTTTATGATCAATTTCCTGCCTTTGAGGTTAACTCAGCCTTCCAAGGCATTGGTTGTTCAGTGGTAGAATTTCTCGCCCTGCCACGCGGGAGGCCCGGGTTCGATTCCCGGCCAATGCAGGAAGTTTTTGAACATGTCATTTTCGACAAGTATGCAAACCCCTGAGGAGGAAATCTGTGTTAGATTGCCAGGGCAAACAGCAATCTCTGGTCTTGGTCGAATTCTCAACTGACTCTTGAAAAATAAGACTTTGAACATTTACTCATATTCTCAGTAGACTTTGGTGAATCCATTGCAGATTTCCAGTGTGTGAGGTGATTAACTTTTTGCAAGGCTTTAGTTGTTAAATGGGAAAGAGTAACAACTTTTCAGTGACAACGTCTTGAGTTTGGCATTTGTGACAATGTCACTGGGATACCACAAACGCCTCACCCTGCAAACTAGTATTGTGTGGCTTGTGAGCGGTATTAGAGCAAAATCGATTACATGTACGTGTTTGTGAGAGTCTCAGCTCTTCCATAGCTGGGTCATAGTAGTTCCTAGCTCCCAACCATTCAGTCTCTACAGATATTTTTGTTAGAAAGGGTTTAAGCCCAAACATTCCAAATTTAGGGTTAGTACCAATGCTCCACGTTTTTTCAAAGTTCAACCCCACCTGCTCCTCGTTAGTATAGTGGTGAGTATCCCGCCTGGTCACGCGGGAGGACGGGGTTCAATTCCCCGACGGGGAGAACAGTACTGCTCTTTTTTTTAGGTGAAACAATGTTGCTGAGCCCACAAAGTGGAACATATTCTGGAAAAAAAGCTTTATGATACAATTTCCTGCCTTTGAGGTTAACTCAGCTTCCAAGGCATTGGTTGTTCAGTGGTAGAATTCTCGCCCTGCCATGCGGGGAGGCCCGGGTTCGATTCCCGGCCAATGCAGGAAGTTTTGAACATGTCATTTCGACAAGTATGCAAACCCCCTGAGGAGGAAATCTGTGTTAGATTGCCAGGCAAACAGGAAATCTCTGGCTCTTGGTCGAATTCTCAACTGACTCTTGAAAAATAAGACTTTTGAACATTTACTCATTCTCAGTAGACTTTGGTGAATCCATTGCAGATTTCCAGTGTGTGAGGTGATTAACTTTTTGCAAGGCTTTAGTTGTTAAATGGGAAAGAGTAACCAACTTGTCAGTGACAACTGTCTGAGTTTGGCATTTGTGACAATGTCTGGGATTACCCACAAACGCCTCACCTGCAAACTAGTATTTGTGTGGCTTGTGAGCGGTATAGAGCAAAATCGATCTACATGTAGTGTTTGTGAGAGTCTCAGCTTTCCATAGCGGGGTCATAGTAGTTCCTAGCTCCAACCATTCAGTCTCTACAGATATTTTGTTAGAAGGTTTTAAGCCCAACATTCCAAATTAGGGTTAGTACCAATGCTCCACGTTTTTTCAAAGTTCCAACCCACCTGTCCTCGTTTAGTATAGTGGTGAGTATCCCCGCCTGTCACGCGGGAGACGGGGTTCAATTCCCCGACGGGGAGAAAGTACTGCTCTTTTTTTCTAGGGTGAAACAATGTTGCTGAGCCCACAAAGTGACAATATTCTTGGAAAAAAAGCTTATGATACAATTTCCTGCCTTGAGGTTAACTCAGCCTTCAAGGCATTGGTTGTTCAGTGGTAGAATTCTCGCCTGCCTCCATGCGGGAGGCCCGGGTTCGATTCCCGGCCAATGCAGGAAGTTTTGAACATGTCATTTCGACAAGTATGCAAACCCCTGAGGAGGAAATCTGTGTTAGATTGCCAGGCAAACAGAAATCTATGGTCTTGGTCGAATTCTCAACTGACTCTTGAAAAATAAGACTTTGAACATTTACTCATTCTCAGTAGACTTTGGTGAATCCATTGCAGATTTCCAGTGTGTGAGGTGATTAACTTTTTTGCAAGGCTTTAGTTGTTAAATGGGAACGAGTAACCAACTTGTCAGTGACAACTGTCTTGAGTTTGGCATTTGTGACAATGTCTGGGATTACCCACAAACGCCTCACCTGCAAACTAGTATTGTTGTGGCTTGTGAGCGGTTATAGAGCAAATCGATTACATGTACGTGTTTGTGAGAGTCTCAGCTTTCCATAGCTGGGTCATAGTAGTATCCTAGCTCCAACCATTCAGTCTCTACAGATATTTTTGTTAGAAGGGGTTTAAGCCCAACATTCCAAATTTAGGGTTAGTACCAATGCTCCACGTTTTTCAAAGTTTCCAACCCACCTGCTCCTCGTTAGTATAGTGGTGAAGTATCCCCGCCTGTCACGCGGGAGGACCGGGGTTCCATTCCCCGACGGGGAGAAAGTTACTGCTCTTTTTTTTAGGAGGGAACAATGTTGCTGAGCCCACAAAGTGGAACATATTCTTGGAAAAAAAAGCTTTATGATACAATTTCCTGCCTTTGAGGTTAAACTCAGCCTTCCAAGGCATTGGTTGTTCAGTGGTAGAATTCCTCGCCTGCCATGCGGGAGGCCCGGGTTCGATTCCCGGCCAATGCAGGAAGTTTTGAACATGTCATTTCGACAAGTATGCAAACCCCTGAGGAGGAAATCTGTGTTAGATTGCCAGGCAAACAGAAATCTCTGGTCTTGGTCGAATTCTCAACTGACTCTTGAAAAATAAGACTTTGAACATTTACTCATTCTCAGTAGACTTTGGTGAATCCATTGCAGATTTCCAGTGTGTGAGGTGATTAACTTTTTGCAAGGCTTTAGTTGTTAAATGGGAAAGAGTAACCAACTTGTCAGTGACAACTGTCTTGAGTTTGGCATTTGTGACAATGTCCTGGATTACACAAAACGCCTCACCTGCAAACTAGTATTGTGTGGCTTGTGAGCGGTATAGAGCAAAATCGATTACATGTACGTGTTTGTGAGAGTCTCAGCTTCCATAGCTGGGTCATAGTAGTTCCTAGCTCCAACCATTCAGTCTCTACAGATATTTTTGTTAGAAGGGTTTAGCCCAACATTCCAAATTTAGGGTTAGTACCAATTGCTCCACGTTTTTTTCAAAGTTCCAACCCACCTGCTCCTCGTTTAGTATAGTGGTGAGTATCCCCGCCTGTCACGCGGTGAGACCGGGTTCAATTCCCCGACGGGGGAGAAAGTACCTGCCTCTTTTTTTTAGGGTGAACAATGTTGGCTGAGCCCACAAAGTGGAACATATTCTTGGAAAAAAAAGGCTTTTATGATACAATTTCTGCCTTTGAGGTTAACTCAGCCTTCCAAGGCATTGGTTGTTCAGTGGTAGAATTCTCGCCTGCACATGCGGGAGGCCCGGGTTCGATTCCCGGCCAATGCAGGAAGTTTTTGGAACATGTCATTTCGACAAGTATGCAAACCCCTGAGGAGGAAATCTGTGTTAGATTGCCAGGCAAAACAGAAATCTCTGGTCTTGGTCGAATTCTCAACTGACTCTTGAAAAATAAGACTTGAACATTTACTCATTCTCAGTAGACTTTGGTGAATCCATTTGCAGATTTCCAGTGTGTGAGGTGATTAACTTTTTGCAAGGCTTTAGTTGTTAAATGGGAAAGAGTAACCAACTTGTCAGTGACAACTGTCTTGAGTTTGGCATTTGTGGACAATGTCCTGGGATTACCACAATACGCCTCACCTGCAAAACTAGTATTGTGTGGCTTGTGAGCGGTATAGAGCAAAATCGATTAACATGTACGTTGTTTGTGAGAGTCTCAGCTTTCCATAGCTGGGTCATTAGTAGTTCCTAGCTCCAACCATTCAGTCTCTACAGATATTTTTGTTAGAAGGGTTTAAGCCCAACATTCCAAATTTAGGGTTAGTACCAATGCTCCACGTTTTTTTCAAAGTTCCAACCCCACCTGCTCCTCGTTAGTATAGTGGTGAGTATCCCCGCCTGTCACGCGGGAGACCGGGGTTCAATTCCCCGACGGGGAGAAAGTACTGCTCTTTTTTTAGGGTGAACAATGTTGCTGAGCCCACAAAGTGGAACATATTCTTGGAAAAAAAGCTTTATGATACAATTTCCTGCCTTTGAGGTTAACTCAGCCTTCCAAGGCATTGGTTGTTCAGTGGTAGAATTCTCGCCTGCCACGCGGGAGGCCCGGGGTTCGATTCCCGGCCAATGCAGGAAGTTTTGAACATGTCATTTCGACAAGTATGCAAACCCCTGAGGAGGAAATCTGTGTTAGATTGCCAGGCAAACAGAAATCTCTGGTCTTGGTCGAATTCTCAACTGACTCTTGAAAAATAAGACTTTGAACATTTACTCATTCTCAGTAGACTTTGGTGAATCCATTGCAGATTTCCAGTGTGTGAGGTGATTAACTTTTTGCAAGGCTTTAGTTGTTAAATGGGAAAGAGTAACCAACTTGTCCAGTGACAACTGTCTTGAGTTTAGGCATTTGTGACAATGTCCTGGGATTACCCACAAACGCCTCACCTGCAAACTAGTATTGTGTGGCTTGTGAGCGGTATAGAGCAAAATCGATTACATGTACGTGTTTGTGAGAGTCTCAGCTTCCATTAGCTGGGTCATTAGTAGTTCCTAGCTCCAACCATTCAGTCTCTACAGATATTTTTGTTAGAAGGGTTTAAGCCCAACATTCCAAATTTAGGGTTAGTACCAATGCTCCACGTTTTTTCAAAGTTCTCAACCCACCTGCTCCTCGTTAGTATAGTGGTGAGTATCCCCGCCTGTCCACGCGGGAGACCGGGGTTCAATTCCCCGACGGGGAGAAAGTACTGCTCTTTTTTTAGGGTGAACAATGTTGCTGAGCCCACAAAGTGAACATATTCTTTGGAAAAAAAAGCTTTATGATACAATTTCCTGCCTTTGAGGTTAACTCAGCCTTCCAAGGCATTGGTTGTTCAGTGGTAGAATTCCTCGCCTGCCACGCGGGAGGCCCGGGTTCGATTCCCGGGCCAATGCAGGAAGTTTTGAACATGTCATTTCGACAAGTATGCAAACCCCTGAGGAGGAATCTGTGTTAGATTGCCAGGCAAACAGAAATCTCTGGTCTTGGTCGAATTCTCAACTGACTCTTGAAAAATAGACTTTGAACATTTACTCATTCTCAGTAGACTTTGGTGAATCCATTGCAGATTTCCAGTGTGTGAGGTGATTAACTTTTTTGCAAGGCTTTTAGTTGTTAAATGGGAAAGAGTAACCAACTTGTCAGTGACAACTGTCTTGAGTTTGGCATTTGTGACAATGTCCTGGGATTACCCACAAACGCCTCACCTGCAAACTAGTATTGTGTGGGCTTGTGAAGCGGTATAGAGCAAAATTCGATTACATGTACGTGTTTGTGGAGAGTCTCAGCTTTCCATAGCTGGGTCATAGTAGTTCCTAGCTCCAACCATTCAGTCTCTACAGATATTTTTGTTAGAAGGGTTTAAAGCCCAACATTCCAAATTTAGGGTTAGTACCAATGCTCCACGTTTTTTCAAAGTTCCAACCCACCTGCTCCTCGTTAGTATAGTGGTGAGTATCCCCGCCTGTCACGCGGGAGACCGGGGTTCAATTCCCCGACGGGGAGAAAGTACTGCTCTTTTTTTAGGGTGAACAATGTTGCTGAGCCCACAAAGTGGAACATATTCTTGGAAAAAAAGCTTTATGATACAATTTCCTGCCTTTGAGGTTAACTCAGCCTTCCAAGGCCATTGGTTGTTCAGTGGTAGAATTCTCGCCTGCCACCGGGAGGCCCGGGTTCGATTCCCGGCCAATGCAGGAAGTTTTGAACATGTCATTTCGACAAGTATGCAAACCCCTGAGGAGGAAATCTGGTGTTAGATTGCCAGGCAAACAGAAATCTCTGGTCTTGGTCGAATTCTCAACTGACTCTTGAAAAATAAGACTTTGAACATTTACTCATTCTCAGTAGAACTTTGGTGAATCCATTGCAGATTTTCCAGTGTGTGAGGTGATTAACTTTTTGCAAGGCTTTAGTTGTTAAATGGGAAAGAGTAACCAACTTGTCAGTGACAACTGTCTTGAGTTTGGCATTTGTGACAATGTCCTGGGATTACCCACAAACGCCTCACCTGCAAACTAGTATTGTGTGGCTTGTGAGCGGTATAGAGCAAAATCGATTACATGTACGTGTTTGTGAGAGTCTCAGCTTTCCATAGCTGGGTCATAGTAGTTCCTAGCTCCAACCATTCAGTCTCTACAGATATTTTTGTTTAGAAGGGTTTAAGCCCAACATTCCAAATTTAGGGTTAGTACCAATGCTCCACGTTTTTTCAAAGTTCCAACCCACCTGCTCCTCGTTAGTATAGTGGTGAGTATCCCCGCCTGTCACGCGGGAGACCGGGGTTCAATTCCCCGACGGGGAGAAAAGTACTGCTCTTTTTTTTAGGGTGAACAATGTTGCTGAGCCCACAAAGTGGAAACATATTTCTTGGGAAAAAAAGCTTTATGATACAATTTCCTGCCTTTGAGGTTAACTCAGCCTTCCAAGGCATTGGTTGTTCAGTGGTAGAATTCTCGCCTGCCACGCGGGAGGCCCGGGTTCGATTCCCGGCCAATGCAGGAAGTTTTGAACATGTCATTTCGACAAGTATGCAAACCCCTGAGGAGGAAATCTGTCTTAGATTGCCAGGCAAACAGAAATCTCTGGTCTTGGTCGAATTCTCAACTGACTCTTGAAAAATAAGACTTTGAACATTTACTCATTCTCAGTAGACTTTGGTGAATCCATTGCAGATTTTCCAGTGTGTGAGGTGATTAACTTTTTTGCAAGGCTTTAGTTGTTAAATGGGAAAGAGTAACCAACTTGTCAGTGACAACTGTCTTGAGTTTGGCATTTGTGACAATGTCCTGGGATTACCCACAAACGCCTCACCTGCAAACTAGTATTGTGTGGCTTGTGAGCGGTATAGAGCAAAATCGATTACATGTACGTGTTTGTGAGAGTCTCAGCCTTTCCATAGCTGGGTCATAGTAGTTCCTAGCTTCCAACCATTCAGTCTCTACAGATATTTTTGTTAGAAGGGTTTAAGCCCAACATTCCAAATTTAGGGTTAGTACCAATGCTCCACGTTTTTTCAAAGTTCCAACCCACCTGCTCCTCGTTAGTATAGTGGTGAGTATCCCCGCCTGTCACGCGGGAGACCGGGGTTCAATTCCCCGACGGGGAGAAAGTACTGCTCTTTTTTTAGGGTGAACAATGTTTGCTGAGCCCACAAAGTGGAACATATTCTTGGAAAAAAAGCTTTATGATACAATTTCCTGCCTTTTGAGGTTAACTCAGCCTTCCAAGGCATTGGTTATGTTCAGTGGTAGAATTCTCGCCTGCCACGCGGGAGGCCCCGGGTTCGATTCCCGGCCAATGCAGGAAGTTTTGAACATGTCATTTCGACAAGTATGCAAACCCCTGAGGAGGAAATCTGTGTTAGATTGCCAGGCAAACAGAAATCTCTGGTCTTGGTCGAATTCTCAACTGACTCTTGAAAAATAAGACTTTGAACATTTACTCATTCTCAGTAGACTTTGGTGAATCCATTGCAGATTTCCAGTGTGTGAGGTGATTAACTTTTTGCAAGGCTTTAGTTGTTAAATGGGAAAGAGGTAACCAACTTGTCAGTGACAACTGTCTTGAGTTTGGCATTTGTGACAATGTCCTGGGATTACCCACAAACGCCTCACCTGCAAACTAGTATTGTGTGGCTTGTGAGCGGTATAGAGCAAAATCGATTACATGTACGTGTTTGTGTGAGAGTCTCAGCTTTCCATAGCTGGGGTCATAGTAGTTCCTAGCTCCAACCATTCAGTCTCTACAAGATATTTTTGTTAGAAGGGTTTAAGCCCAACATTCCAAATTAGGGTTAGTACCAATGCTCCACGTTTTTTCAAAGTTCCAACCCACCCTGCTCCTCGTTAGTATAGTGGTGAGTATCCCCGCCTGTCACGCGGGAGACCGGGGTTCAATTCCCCGACGGGGAGAAAGTACTCTGCTCTTTTTTTAGGGTGAACAATGTTGCTGAGCCCACAAAGTGGAAACATATTCTTTGGAAAAAAAGCTTATGATACAATTTCCTGCCTTTGAGGTTAACTCAGCCTTCCAAGGCATTGGTTGTTCAGTGGTAGAATTCTCGCCCTGCCACGCGGGAGGCCCGGGTTCGATTCCCGGCCAATGCAGGAAGTTTTGAACATGTCATTTCGACAAGTATGCAAACCCCTGAGGAGGAAATCTGTGTTAGATTGCCAGGCAAACAGAAATCTCTGGTCTTGGTCGAATTCTCAACTGACTCTTGAAAAATAAGACTTTGAACATTTACTCATTCCTCAGTAGACTTTGGTGAATCCATTGCAGATTTCCAGTGTGTGAGGTGATTAACTTTTTGCAAGGCTTTAGTTGTTAAATGGGAAAGAGTAACCAACTTGTCAGTGACAACTGTCTTGAGTTTGGCATTTTGTGACAATGTCCTGGGATTACCCACAAACGCCTCACCTGCAAACTAGTATTGTGTGGCTTGTGAGCGGTATAGAGCAAAATCGATTACATGTACGTGTTTGTGAGAGTCTCAGCTTTCCATAGCTGGGTCATAGTAGTTCCTAGCTCCAACCATTCAGTCTCTACAGATATTTTTGTTAGAAGGGTTTAAGCCCAACATTCCAAATTTAGGGTTAGTACCAATGCTCCACGTTTTTTCAAAGTTCCAACCCACCTGCTCCTCGTTAGTATAGTGGTGAGTATCCCCGCCTGTCACGCGGGAGACCGGGGTTCAATTCCCCGACGGGGAGAAAGTACTGCTCTTTTTTTAGGGTGAATCAATGTTGCTTGAGCCCACAAAGTGGAACATATTTCTTGGAAAAAAAAGCTTTATGATACAATTTCCTGCCTTTGAGGTTAACTCAGCCTTCCAAGGCATTGGTTGTTCAGTGGTAGAATTCTCGCCTGCCACGCGGGAGGCCCCGGGTTCGATTCCCGGCCAATGCAGGAAGTTTTGAACATGTCTTTCGACAAGTATGCAAACCCTGAGGAGGAAATCTGTGTTAGATTGCCAGGCCAAACAGAAATCTCTGGTCTTGGTCGAATTCTCAACTGACTCTTGAAAAATAAGACTTTGAACATTTACTCATTCTCAGTAGACTTTGGTGAATCCATCTGCAGATTTCCAGTGTGTGAGGTGATTAACTTTTTGCAAGGCTTTAGTTGTTAAATGGGAAAGAGTAACCAACTTGTCAGTGACAACTGTCTTGAGTTTTGGCATTTGTGACAATGTCCTGGGATTACCCACAAACGCCTCACCCTGCAAACTAGTATTGTGTGGCTTGTGAAGCGGTATACGAGCAAAATCGATTACATGTACGTGTTTTGTGAGAGTCTCAGCTTTCCATAGCTGGGTCATAGTAGTTCCTAGCTCCAACCATTCAGTCTCTACAGATATTTTTTGTTAGAAGGGTTTAAGCCCAACATTCCAAATTTAGGGTTAGTACCAATGCTCCACGTTTTTTCAAAGTTCCAACCACCTGCTCCTCGTTAGTATAGTGGTGAGTATCCACGCCTGTCACGCGGGAGACCGGGGTTCAATTCCCCGACGGGGGAGAAAGTACTGCTCTCTTTTTTTTAGGGTTGAACAAATGTTGCTGAGCCCACAAAGTGGAACATATTTTTGGAAAAAAAAAGCCTTTATATGATACAATTTCTGCCTTTGAGGTTAACTCAGCCTTCCAAGGCATTGGTTGTTTCAGTGGGTAGAATTTCGCACCTGCCACGCGGGAGGCCCGGGTTCGATTCCCGGCCAATGCAGGAAGTTTGAACATGTCCATTTCGACAAGTATGCAAACCCCTGAGGAGGAAATCTGTGTTAGATTGCCAGGCAAACAGAAATCTCTGGTCTTGGTCCGAATTCTCAACTGACTCTTGAAAAATAAGACTTTGAACATTTACTCATTCTCAGTAGACTTTGGTGAATCCATTGCAGATTTCCAGTGTGTGAGGTGATTAACTTTTTGCAAGGCCTTTAGTTGTAAATGGGAAAGAGTAACCAACTTGTCAGTGACAACTGTCTTGAGTTTGGGCATTTGTGACAATGTCCTGGGATTACCACAAACGCCTCACCTGCAAACTAGTATTGTGTGGCTTGTGAGCGGTATAGAGCAAAATCGATTTACATGTACGTGTTTGTGAGAGTCTCAGCTTTCCATAGCTGGGTCATAGTAGTTCCTAGCTCCAACCATTCAGTCCTCTACAGATATTTTTTGTTAGAAGGGTTTAAGCCCAACATTCCAAATTTAGGGTTAGTACCAATGCTCCACGTTTTTTCAAAGTTCCAACCCACCTGCTCCTCGTTAGTATAGTGGTGAGTATCCCCGCCTGTCACGCGGGAGACCGGGGTTCAATTCCCCGACGGGGAGAAAGTACTGCTCTTTTTTTAGGGTGAACAATGTTGCTGAGCCCACAAAGTGGAACATATTTTTGGAAAAAAAGCTTTATGATACAATTTCCTGCCTTTGAGGTTAACTCAGCCTTCCAAGGCATTGGTTGTTCAGTGGTAGAATTCTCGCCTGCCACGCGGGAGGCCCGGGTTCGATTCCCGGCCAATGCAGGAAGTTTTGAACCATGTCATTTCGACAAGTATGCAAACCCCTGAGGAGGAAATCTGTGTTAGATTGCCAGGCAAACAGAAATCTCTGGTCTTGGTCGAATTCTCAAACTGACTCTTGAAAAATAAGACTTTGAACATTTACTCATTCTCAGTAGACTTTGGTGAATCCATTGCAGATTTTCCAGTGTGTGAGGTGATTAACTTTTGCAAGGCTTTAGTTGTTAAATGGGAAAGAGTAACCAACTTGTCAGTGAACAACTGTCTTGAGTTTGGCATTTGTGACAATGTCCTGGGATTACCCACAAACGCCTCACCTGCAAACCTAGTATTGTGTGGCTTGTGAGCGGTAATAGAGCAAAATTCGATTACATGTACGTGTTTGTGAGAGTCTCAGCTTTCCATAGCTGGGTCATAGTAGTTCCTAGCTCCAACAATTCAGTCTCTACAGATATTTTTGTTAGAAGGTTAAGCCCAACATTCCAAATTTAGGGTTAGTACCACTGCTCACGTTTTTCAAAGTTTCCAACCCACCTGCTCCTCGTTAGTATAGTGGTGAGTATCCCCGCCTGTCAGCGGGGAGGACCGGGGTCAATCCCCGACGGGGAGAAAGTACTGCTCTTTTTTTAGGGTGAACAATGTTGCTGAGCCCACAAAGTGGAACATATTTTTGGAAAAAAAGCTTTATGATACAATTTCCTGCCTTTGAGGTTAACTCAGCCCTTCCAAGGCATTGGTTGTTCAGTGGTAGAATTCTCGCACTGCCACGCGGGAGGCCCGGGTTCGATTCCCGGCCAATGCAGGAAGTTTGAACATGTCATTTCGACAAGTATGCAAACCCCTGAGGAGGAAATCTGTGTTAGATTGCCAGGCAAACAGAAATCTCTGGTCTTGGTCGAATTCTCAACTGACTCTTGAAAAAATAAGACTTTGAACATTTACTCATTCTCAGTAGACTTTGGTGAATCCATTGCAGATTTCCAGTGTGTGAGGTGATTAACTTTTTGCAAGGCTTTAGTTGTTAAATGGGAAAGAGTAACCAACTTGTCAGTGACAACTGTCTTGAGTTTGGCATTTGTGACAATGTCCTGGGATTACCCACAAACGCCTCACCTGCAAACTAGTATTGTGTGGCTTGTGAGCGGTATAGAGCAAAATCGATTACATGTACGTGTTTGTGAGAGTCTCAGCTTTCCATAGCTGGGTCATAGTAGTTTCCTAGCTCCAACCATTCAGTCTCTACAGATATTTTTGTTAGAAGGGTTTAAGCCCAACATTCCAAATTTAGGGTTAGTACCAATGCTCCACGTTTTTTCAAAGTTCCAACCCACCTGCTCCTCGTTAGTATAGTGGTGAGTATCCCCGCCTGTCACGCGGGAGACCGGGGTTCAATTCCCCGACGGGGAGAAAGTACTGCTCTTTTTTTAGGGTGAACAATGTTGCTGAGCCCACAAAGTGGAACATATTTTTGGAAAAAAAGCTTTATGATACAATTTCCTGCCTTTGAGGTTAACTCAGCCTTCCAAGGCATTGGTTGTTCAGTGGTAGAATTCTCGCCTGCCACGCGGGAGGCCCGGGTTCGATTCCCGGCCAATGCAGGAAGTTTTGAACATGTCATTTCGACAAGTATGCAAACCCCTGAGGAGGAAATCTGTGTTAGATTGCCAGGCAAACAGAAATCTCTGGTCTTGGTCGAATTCTCAACTGACTCTTGAAAAATAAGACTTTGAAACATTTACTCATTCTCAGTAGACTTTGGTGAATCCATTGCAGATTTCCAGTGTGTGAGGTGATTAACCTTTTTGCAAGGCTTTAGTTGTTTAAATGGGAAAAGAGTAACCAAACTTGTCAGTGACAACTGTCCTTGAGTTTGGCATTTGTGACAATGTCCTGGGATTACCCACAAACGCCCTCAACCTGCAAACTAGTATTGTGTGGCTTGTGAGCGGTATAGAGCAAAATCGATTACATGTAACGTGTTTGTGAGGAGTCTCAGCTTTCCCATAGCTGGGGTCATAGTAGTTCTAGCTCCAACCATTCAGTCTCTACAATATTTTTTGTTAGAAGGGTTTAAGCCCAACATTCCAAATTTGGTTAGTACCAATGCTCCACGTTTTTTCAAAGTTCCAACCCACCGTGCTCCTCGTTAGTATAGTGGGTGAGTATCCCCGCCTGTCACGCGGGAGACCGGGGTTCAATTCCCCGACGGGGAGAAAGTACTGCTCTTTTTTTAGGGTGAACAATGTTGCTGAGCCCACAAAGTGGAACATATTCTTGGAAAAAAAGCTTTATGATACAATTCCTGCCTTTGAGGTTAACTCAGCCTTCCAAGGCATTGGTTGTTCAGTGGTAGAATTCTCGCCTGCCACGCGGGAGGCCCGGGTTCGATTCCCGGCCAATGCAGGAAGTTTTGAACATGTCATTTCGACAAGTATGCAAACCCCTGAGGAGGAAATCTGTGTTAGATTGCCAGGCAAACAGAAATCTCTGGTCTTGGTCGAATTCTCAACTGACTCTTGAAAAATAAGACTTTGAACATTTACTCATTCTCAGTAGACTTTGGTGAATCCATTGCAGATTTCCAGTGTGTGAGGTGATTAACTTTTTGCAAGGCTTTAGTTGTTAAATGGGAAAGAGTAACCAACTTGTCAGTGACAACTGTCTTGAGTTTGGCATTTGTGACAATGTCCTGGGATTACCCACAAACGCCTCACCTGCAAACTAGTATTGTGTGGCTTGTGAGCGGTATAGAGCAAAATCGATTACATGTACGTGTTTGTGAGAGTCTCAGCTTTCCATAGCTGGGTCATAGTAGTTCCTAGCTCCAACCCATTCAACAGTTCAGTCTCTGCCTTGAGGTTAAACTCAGCCTTCCAAGGCAATTGGTTGTTCAGTGGTTAGAATTCTCGCCTGCCACGCGGGAGGCCCGGGTTCGATTCCCGGCCAATGCAGGAAGTTTTGAACATGTCATTTCGACAAGTATGCAAACCCCTGAGGAGGAAATCTGTGTTAGATTGCCAGGCAAACAGAAATCTCTGGTCTTGGTCGAATTCTCAACTGACTCTTGAAAAATAAGACTTTGAACATTTACTCATTCTCAGTAGACTTTGGTGAATCCATTGCAGATTTCCAGTGTGTGAGGTGATTAACTTTTTGCAAGGCTTTAGTTGTTAAATGGGAAAGAGTAACCAACTTGTCAGTGACAACTGTCTTGAGTTTGGCATTTGTGACAATGTCCTGGGATTACCCACAAACGCCTCACCTGCAAACTAGTATTGTGTGGCTTGTGAGCGGTATAGAGCAAAATCGATTACATGTACGTGTTTGTGAGAGTCTCAGCTTTCCATAGCTGGGTCATAGTAGTTCCTAGCTCCAACCATTCAGTCTCTACAGATATTTTGTTAGAAGGGTTTAAGCCCAACATTCCAAATTTAGGGTTAGTACCAATGCTCCACGTTTTTTCAAAGTTCCAACCCACCTGCTCCTCGTTAGTATAGTGGTGAGTATCCCCGCCTGTCACGCGGGAGACCGGGGTTCAATTCCCCGACGGGGAGAAAGTACTGCTCTTTTTTTAGGGTGAACAATGTTGCTGAGCCCACAAAGTGGAACATATTTTGGAAAAAAAGCTTTATGATACAATTTCCTGCCTTTGAGGTTAACTCAGCCTTCCAAGGCATTGGTTGTTCAGTGGTAGAATTCTCGCCTGCCACGCGGGAGGCCCGGGTTCGATTCCCGGCCAATGCAGGAAGTTTTGAACATGTCATTTCGACAAGTATGCAAACCCCTGAGGAGGAAATCTGTGTTAGATTGCCAGGCAAACAGAAATCTCTGGTCTTGGTCGAATTCTCAACTGACTCTTGAAAAATAAGACTTTGAACATTTACTCATTCTCAGTAGACTTTGGTGAATCCATTGCAGATTTCCAGTGTGTGAGGTGATTAACTTTTTGCAAGGCTTTAGTTGTTAAATGGGAAAGAGTAACCAACTTGTCAGTGACAACTGTCTTGAGTTTGGCATTTGTGACAATGTCCTGGGATTACCCACAAACGCCTCACCTGCAAACTAGTATTGTGTGGCTTGTGAGCGGTATAGAGCAAAATCGATTACATGTACGTGTTTGTGAGAGTCTCAGCTTTCCATAGCTGGGTCATAGTAGTTCCTAGCTCCAACCATTCAGTCTCTACAGATATTTTTGTTAGAAGGGTTTAAGCCCAACATTCCAAATTTAGGGTTAGTACCAATGCTCCACGTTTTTTCAAAGTTCCAACCCACCTGCTCCTCGTTAGTATAGTGGTGAGTATCCCGCCTGTCACGCGGGAGACGGGGTTCAATTCCCCGACGGGGAGAAAGTACTGCTCTTTTTTTAGGGTGAACAATGTTGCTGAGCCCACAAAGTGGAACATATTCTTGGAAAAAAAGCTTTATGATACAATTTCCTGCCTTTGAGGTTAACTCAGCCTTCCAAGGCATTGGTTGTTCAGTGGTAGAATTCTCGCCTGCCACGCGGGAGGCCCGGGTTCGATTCCCGGCCAATGCAGGAAGTTTTGAACATGTCATTTCGACAAGTATGCAAACCCCTGAGGAGGAAATCTGTGTTAGATTGCCAGGCAAACAGAAATCTCTGGTCTTGGTCGAATTCTCAACTGACTCTTGAAAAATAAGACTTTGAACATTTACTCATTCTCAGTAGACTTTGGTGAATCCATTGCAGATTTCCAGTGTGTGAGGTGATTAACTTTTTGCAAGGCTTTAGTTGTTAAATGGGAAAGAGTAACCAACTTGTCAGTGACAACTGTCTTGAGTTTGGCATTTGTGACAATGTCCTGGGATTACCCACAAACGCCTCACCTGCAAACTAGTATTGTGTGGCTTGTGAGCGGTATAGAGCAAAATCGATTACATGTACGTGTTTGTGAGAGTCTCAGCTTTCCATAGCTGGGTCATAGTAGTTCCTAGCTCCAACCATTCAGTCTCTACAGATATTTTTGTTAGAAGGGTTTAAGCCCAACATTCCAAATTTAGGGTTAGTACCAATGCTCCACGTTTTTCAAAGTTCCAACCCACCTGCTCCTCGTTAGTATAGTGGTGAGTATCCCCGCCTGTCACGCGGGAGACCGGGGTTCAATTCCCCGACGGGGAGAAAGTACTGCTCTTTTTTTAGGGTGAACAATGTTGCTGAGCCCACAAAGTGGAACATATTCTTGGAAAAAAAAGCTTTATGATACAATTTCCTGCCTTGAGGTTAACTCAGCCTTCCAAGGCATTGGTTGTTCAGTGGTAGAATTCTCGCCTGCCACGCGGGAGGCCCGGGTTCGATTCCCGGCCAATGCAGGAAGTTTTGAACATGTCATTTCGACAAGTATGCAAACCCCTGAGGAGGAAATCTGTGTTAGATTGCCAGGCAAACAGAAATCTCTGGTCTTGGTCGAATTCTCAACTGACTCTTGAAAAATAAGACTTTGAACATTTACTCATTCTCAGTAGACTTTGGTGAATCCATTGCAGATTTCCAGTGTGTGAGGTGATTAACTTTTTGCAAGGCTTTAGTTGTTAAATGGGAAAGAGTAACCAACTTGTCAGTGACAACTGTCTTGAGTTTGGCATTTGTGACAATGTCCTGGGATTACCCACAAACGCCTCACCTGCAAACTAGTATTGTGTGGCTTGTGAGCGGTATAGAGCAAAATCGATTACATGTACGTGTTTGTGAGAGTCTCAGCTTTCCATAGCTGGGTCATAGTAGTTCCTAGCTCCAACCATTCAGTCTCTACAGATATTTTTGTTAGAAGGGTTTAAGCCCAACATTCCAAATTTAGGGTTAGTACCAATGCTCCACGTTTTTTCAAAGTTCCAACCCACCTGCTCCTCGTTAGTATAGTGGTGAGTATCCCCGCCTGTCACGCGGGAGACCGGGGTTCAATTCCCCGACGGGGAGAAAGTACTGCTTTTTTTAGGGTGAACAATGTTGCTGAGCCCACAAAGTGGAACATATTTTGGAAAAAAAGCTTTATGATACAATTTCCTGCCTTTGAGGTTAACTCAGCCTTCCAAGGCATTGGTTGTTCAGTGGTAGAATTCTCGCCTGCCACGCGGGAGGCCCGGGTTCGATTCCCGGCCAATGCAGGAAGTTTTGAACATGTCATTTCGACAAGTATGCAAACCCCTGAGGAGGAAATCTGTGTTAGATTGCCAGGCAAACAGAAATCTCTGGTCTTGGTCGAATTCTCAACTGACTCTTGAAAAATAAGACTTTGAACATTTACTCATTCTCAGTAGACTTTGGTGAATCCATTGCAGATTTCCAGTGTGTGAGGTGATTAACTTTTTGCAAGGCTTTAGTTGTTAAATGGGAAAGAGTAACCAACTTGTCAGTGACAACTGTCTTGAGTTTGGCATTTGTGACAATGTCCTGGGATTACCCACAAACGCCTCACCTGCAAACTAGTATTGTGTGGCTTGTGAGCGGTATAGAGCAAAATCGATTACATGTACGTGTTTGTGAGAGTCTCAGCTTTCCATAGCTGGGTCATAGTAGTTCCTAGCTCCAACCATTCAGTCTCTACAGATATTTTTGTTAGAAGGGTTTAAGCCCAACATTCCAAATTTAGGGTTAGTACCAATGCTCCACGTTTTTTCAAAGTTCCAACCCACCTGCTCCTCGTTAGTATAGTGGTGAGTATCCCCGCCTGTCACGCGGGAGACCGGGGTTCAATTCCCCGACGGGGAGAAAGTACTGCTCTTTTTTTAGGGTGAACAATGTTGCTGAGCCCACAAAGTGGAACATATTCTTGGAAAAAAAGCTTTATGATACAATTTCCTGCCTTTGAGGTTAACTCAGCCTTCCAAGGCATTGGTTGTTCAGTGGTAGAATTCTCGCCTGCCACGCGGGAGGCCCGGGTTCGATTCCCGGCCAATGCAGGAAGTTTTGAACATGTCATTTCGACAAGTATGCAAACCCCTGAGGAGGAAATCTGTGTTAGATTGCCAGGCAAACAGAAATCTCTGGTCTTGGTCGAATTCTCAACTGACTCTTGAAAAATAAGACTTTGAACATTTACTCATTCTCAGTAGACTTTGGTGAATCCATTGCAGATTTCCAGTGTGTGAGGTGATTAACTTTTTGCAAGGCTTTAGTTGTTAAATGGGAAAGAGTAACCAACTTGTCAGTGACAACTGTCTTGAGTTTGGCATTTGTGACAATGTCCTGGGATTACCCACAAACGCCTCACCTGCAAACTAGTATTGTGTGGCTTGTGAGCGGTATAGAGCAAAATCGATTACATGTACGTGTTTGTGAGAGTCTCAGCTTTCCATAGCTGGGTCATAGTAGTTCCTAGCTCCAACCATTCAGTCTCTACAGATATTTTTGTTAGAAGGGTTTAAGCCCAACATTCCAAATTTAGGGTTAGTACCAATGCTCCACGTTTTTTCAAAGTTCCAACCCACCTGCTCCTCGTTAGTATAGTGGTGAGTATCCCCGCCTGTCACGCGGGAGACCGGGGTTCAATTCCCGACGGGGAGAAAGTACTGCTCTTTTTTTAGGGTGAACAATGTTGCTGAGCCCACAAAGTGGAACATATTCTTGGAAAAAAGCTTTATGATACAATTTCCTGCCTTTGAGGTTAACTCAGCCTTCCAAGGCATTGGTTGTTCAGTGGTAGAATTCTCGCCTGCCACGCGGGAGGCCCGGGTTCGATTCCCGGCCAATGCAGGAAGTTTTGAACATGTCATTTCGACAAGTATGCAAACCCCTGAGGAGGAAATCTGTGTTAGATTGCCAGGCAAACAGAAATCTCTGGTCTTGGTCGAATTCTCAACTGACTCTTGAAAAATAAGACTTTGAACATTTACTCATTCTCAGTAGACTTTGGTGAATCCATTGCAGATTTCCAGTGTGTGAGGTGATTAACTTTTTGCAAGGCTTTAGTTGTTAAATGGGAAAGAGTAACCAACTTGTCAGTGACAACTGTCTTGAGTTTGGCATTTGTGACAATGTCCTGGGATTACCACAAACGCCTCACCTGCAAACTAGTATTGTGTGGCTTGTGAGCGGTATAGAGCAAAATCGATTACATGTACGTGTTTGTGAGAGTCTCAGCTTTCCATAGCTGGGTCATAGTAGTTCCTAGCTCCAACCATTCAGTCTCTACAGATATTTTGTTAGAAGGGTTTAAGCCCAACATTCCAAATTTAGGGTTAGTACCAATGCTCCACGTTTTTTCAAAGTTCCAACCCACCTGCTCCTCGTTAGTATAGTGGTGAGTATCCCCGCCTGTCACGCGGGAGACCGGGGTTCAATTCCCCGACGGGGAGAAAGTACTGCTCTTTTTTTAGGGTGAACAATGTTGCTGAGCCCACAAAGTGGAACATATTCTTGGAAAAAAAGCTTTATGATACAATTCCTGCCTTTGAGGTTAACTCAGCCTTCCAAGGCATTGGTTGTTCAGTGGTAGAATTCTCGCCTGCCACGCGGGAGGCCCGGGTTCGATTCCCGGCCAATGCAGGAAGTTTTGAACATGTCATTTCGACAAGTATGCAAACCCCTGAGGAGGAAATCTGTGTTAGATTGCCAGGCAAACAGAAATCTCTGGTCTTGGTCGAATTCTCAACTGACTCTTGAAAAATAAGACTTTGAACATTTACTCATTCTCAGTAGACTTTGGTGAATCCATTGCAGATTTCCAGTGTGTGAGGTGATTAACTTTTTGCAAGGCTTTAGTTGTTAAATGGGAAAGAGTAACCAACTTGTCAGTGACAACTGTCTTGAGTTTGGCATTTGTGACAATGTCCTGGGATTACCCACAAACGCCTCACCTGCAAACTAGTATTGTGTGGCTTGTGAGCGGTATAGAGCAAAATCGATTACATGTACGTGTTTGTGAGAGTCTCAGCTTTCCATAGCTGGGTCATAGTAGTTCCTAGCTCCAACCATTCAGTCTCTACAGATATTTTTGTTAGAAGGGTTTAAGCCCAACATTCCAAATTTAGGGTTAGTACCAATGCTCCACGTTTTTCAAAGTTCCAACCCACCTGCTCCTCGTTAGTATAGTGGTGAGTATCCCCGCCTGTCACGCGGGAGACCGGGGTTCAATTCCCCGACGGGGAGAAAGTACTGCTCTTTTTTTAGGGTGAACAATGTTGCTGAGCCCACAAAGTGGAACATATTCTTGGAAAAAAAAGCTTTATGATACAATTTCCTGCCTTTGAGGTTAACTCAGCCTTCCAAGGCATTGGTTGTTCAGTGGTAGAATTCTCGCCTGCCACGCGGGAGGCCCGGGTTCGATTCCCGGCCAATGCAGGAAGTTTTGAACATGTCATTTCGACAAGTATGCAAACCCCTGAGGAGGAAATCTGTGTTAGATTGCCAGGCAAACAGAAATCTCTGGTCTTGGTCGAATTCTCAACTGACTCTTGAAAAATAAGACTTTGAACATTTACTCATTCTCAGTAGACTTTGGTGAATCCATTGCAGATTTCCAGTGTGTGAGGTGATTAACTTTTTGCAAGGCTTTAGTTGTTAAATGGGAAAGAGTAACCAACTTGTCAGTGACAACTGTCTTGAGTTTGGCATTTGTGACAATGTCCTGGGATTACCCACAAACGCCTCACCTGCAAACTAGTATTGTGTGGCTTGTGAGCGGTATAGAGCAAAATCGATTACATGTACGTGTTGTGAGAGTCTCAGCTTTCCATAGCTGGGTCATAGTAGTTCCTAGCTCCAACCATTCAGTCTCTACAGATATTTTGTTAGAAGGGTTTAAGCCCAACATTCCAAATTTAGGGTTAGTACCAATGCTCCACGTTTTTTCAAAGTTCCAACCCACCTGCTCCTCGTTAGTATAGTGGTGAGTATCCCCGCCTGTCACGCGGGAGACCGGGGTTCAATTCCCCGACGGGGAGAAAGTACTGCTCTTTTTTAGGGTGAACAATGTTGCTGAGCCCACAAAGTGGAACATATTCTTGGAAAAAAAGCTTTATGATACAATTTCTGCCTTTGAGGTTAACTCAGCCTTCCAAGGCATTGGTTGTTCAGTGGTAGAATTCTCGCCTGCCACGCGGGAGGCCCGGGTTCGATTCCCGGCCAATGCAGGAAGTTTTGAACATGTCATTTCGACAAGTATGCAAACCCTGAGGAGGAAATCTGTGTTAGATTGCCAGGCAAACAGAAATCTCTGGTCTTGGTCGAATTCTCAACTGACTCTTGAAAAATAAGACTTTGAACATTTACTCATTCTCAGTAGACTTGGTGAATCCATTGCAGATTTCCAGTGTGTGAGGTGATTAACTTTTTGCAAGGCTTTAGTTGTTAAATGGGAAAGAGTAACCAACTTGTCAGTGACAACTGTCTTGAGTTTGGCATTTGTGACAATGTCCTGGGATTACCCACAAACGCCTCACCTGCAAACTAGTATTGTGTGGCTTGTGAGCGGTATAGAGCAAAATCGATTACATGTACGTGTTTGTGAGAGTCTCAGCTTTCCATAGCTGGGTCATAGTAGTTCCTAGCTCCAACCATTCAGTCTCTACAGATATTTTTGTTAGAAGGGTTTAAGCCCAACATTCCAAATTTAGGGTTAGTACCAATGCTCCACGTTTTTTCAAAGTTCCAACCCACCTGCTCCTCGTTAGTATAGTGGTGAGTATCCCCGCCTGTCACGGGGAGACCGGGGTTCAATTCCCCGACGGGGAGAAAGTACTGCTCTTTTTTTAGGGTGAACAATGTTGCTGAGCCCACAAAGTGGAACATATTTTGGAAAAAAAGCTTTATGATACAATTTCCTGCCTTTGAGGTTAACTCAGCCTTCCAAGGCATTGGTTGTTCAGTGGTAGAATTCTCGCCTGCCACGCGGGAGGCCCGGGTTCGATTCCCGGCCAATGCAGGAAGTTTTGAACATGTCATTTCGACAAGTATGCAAACCCCTGAGGAGGAAATCTGTGTTAGATTGCCAGGCAAACAGAAATCTCTGGTCTTGGTCGAATTCTCAACTGACTCTTGAAAAATAAGACTTTGAACATTTACTCATTCTCAGTAGACTTTGGTGAATCCATTGCAGATTTCCAGTGTGTGAGGTGATTAACTTTTTGCAAGGCTTTAGTTGTTAAATGGGAAAGAGTAACCAACTTGTCAGTGACAACTGTCTTGAGTTTGGCATTTGTGACAATGTCCTGGGATTACCCACAAACGCCTCACCTGCAAACTAGTATTGTGTGGCTTGTGAGCGGTATAGAGCAAAATCGATTACATGTACGTGTTTGTGAGAGTCTCAGCTTTCCATAGCTGGGTCATAGTAGTCCTAGCTCCAACCATTCAGTCTCTACAGATATTTTTGTTAGAAGGGTTTAAGCCCAACATTCCAAATTTAGGGTTAGTACCAATGCTCCACGTTTTTTCAAAGTTCCAACCCACCTGCTCCTCGTTAGTATAGTGGTGAGTATCCCCGCCTGTCACGCGGGAGACCGGGGTTCAATTCCCCGACGGGGAGAAAGTACTGCTCTTTTTTTAGGGTGAACAATGTTGCTGAGCCCACAAAGTGGAACATATTTTGGAAAAAAAGCTTTATGATACAATTTCCTGCCTTGAGGTTAACTCAGCCTTCCAAGGCATTGGTTGTTCAGTGGTAGAATTCTCGCCTGCCACGCGGGAGGCCCGGGTTCGATTCCCGGCCAATGCAGGAAGTTTTGAACATGTCATTTCGACAAGTATGCAAACCCTGAGGAGGAAATCTGTGTTAGATTGCCAGGCAAACAGAAATCTCTGGTCTTGGTCGAATTCTCAAATGACTCTTGAAAAATAAGACTTTGAACATTTACTCATTCTCAGTAGACTTGGTGAATCCATTGCAGATTTCCAGTGTGTGAGGTGATTAACTTTTTGCAAGGCTTTAGTTGTTAAATGGGAAAGAGTAACCAACTTGTCAGTGACAACTGTCTTGAGTTTGGCATTTGTGACAATGTCCTGGGATTACCCACAAACGCCTCACCTGCAAACTAGTATTGTGTGGCTTGTGAGCGGTATAGAGCAAAATCGATTACATGTACGTGTTTGTGAGAGTCTCAGCTTTCCATAGCTGGGTCATAGTAGTTCCTAGCTCCAACCATTCAGTCTCTACAGATATTTTGTTAGAAGGGTTTAAGCCCAACATTCCAAATTTAGGGTTAGTACCAATGCTCCACGTTTTTTCAAAGTTCCAACCCACCTGCTCCTCGTTAGTATAGTGGTGAGTATCCCGCCTGTCACGCGGGAGACCGGGGTTCAATTCCCCGACGGGGAGAAAGTACTGCTCTTTTTTTAGGGTGAACAATGTTGCTGAGCCCACAAAGTGGAACATATTTTTGGAAAAAAAGCTTTATGATACAATTTCCTGCCTTTGAGGTTAACTCAGCCTTCCAAGGCATTGGTTGTTCAGTGGTAGAATTCTCGCCTGCCACGCGGGAGGCCCGGGTTCGATTCCCGGCCAATGCAGGAAGTTTTGAACATGTCATTTCGACAAGTATGCAAACCCCTGAGGAGGAAATCTGTGTTAGATTGCCAGGCAAACAGAAATCTCTGGTCTTGGTCGAATTCTCAACTGACTCTTGAAAAATAAGACTTTGAACAACTATTTATCATTTAGAAAGACTTTGGTGAATCCATTGCAGATTCCAGTGTGTGAGGTGATTAACTTTTTGCAAGGCTTTAGTTGTTAAATGGGAAAGAGTAACCAATTGTCAGTGACAACTGTCTTGAGTTTGGCATTTGTGACAATGTCCTGGGATTACCCACAAACGCCTCACCTGCAAACTAGTATTGTGTGGCTTGTGAGCGGTATAGAGCAAAATCGATTACATGTACGTGTTTGTGAGAGTCTCAGCTTTCCATAGCTGGGTCATAGTAGTTCCTAGCTCCAACCATTCAGTCTCTACAGATATTTTTGTTAGAAGGGGTTAAGCCCAACATTCCAAATTTAGGGTTAGTACCAATGCTCCACGTTTTTTCAAAGTTCCAACCCACCTGCTCCTCGTTAGTATAGTGGTGAGTATCCCCGCCTGTCACGCGGGAGACGGGGTTCAATTCCCCGACGGGGAGAAAGTACTGCTTTTTTTAGGGTGAACAATGTTGCTGAGCCCACAAAGTGGAACATATTCTTGGAAAAAAAGCTTTATGATACAATTTCCTGCCTTTGAGGTTAACTCAGCCTTCCAAGGCATTGGTTGTTCAGTGGTAGAATTCTCGCCTGCCACGCGGGAGGCCCGGGTTCGATTCCCGGCCAATGCAGGAAGTTTTGAACATGTCATTTCGACAAGTATGCAAACCCTGAGGAGGAAATCTGTGTTAGATTGCCAGGCAAACAGAAATCTCTGGTCTTGGTCGAATTCTCAACTGACTCTTGAAAAATAAGACTTTGAACATTTACTCATTCTCAGTAGACTTTGGTGAATCCATTGCAGATTTCCAGTGTGTGAGGTGATTAACTTTTTGCAAGGCTTTAGTTGTTAAATGGGAAAGAGTAACCAACTTGTCAGTGACAACTGTCTTGAGTTGGCATTTGTGACAATGTCCTGGGATTACCCACAAACGCCTCACCTGCAAACTAGTATTGTGTGGCTTGTGAGCGGTATAGAGCAAAATCGATTACATGTACGTGTTTGTGAGAGTCTCAGCTTTCCATAGCTGGGTCATAGTAGTTCCTAGCTCCAACCATTCAGTCTCTACAGATATTTTTGTTAGAAGGGTTTAAGCCCAACATTCCAAATTAGGGTTAGTACCAATGCTCCACGTTTTTTCAAAGTTCCAACCCACCTGCTCCTCGTTAGTATAGTGGTGAGTATCCCCGCCTGTCACGCGGGAGACCGGGGTTCAATTCCCCGACGGGGAGAAAGTACTGCTCTTTTTTTAGGGTGAACAATGTTGCTGAGCCCACAAAGTGGAACATATTCTTGGAAAAAAAAGCTTTATGATACAATTTCCTGCCTTTGAGGTTAACTCAGCTTCCAAGGCATTGGGTGTTCAGTGGTAGAATTCTCGCCTGCCACGCGGGAGGCCCGGGTTCGATTCCCGGCCAATGCAGGAAGTTTTGAACATGTCATTTCGACAAGTATGCAAACCCTGAGGAGGAAATCTGTGTTAGATTGCCAGGCAAACAGAAATCTCTGGTCTTGGTCGAATTCTCAATGACTCTTGAAAAATAAGACTTTGAACATTTACTCATTCTCAGTAGACTTTGGTGAATCCATTGCAGATTTCCAGTGTGTGAGGTGATTAACTTTTTGCAAGGCTTTAGTTGTTAAATGGGAAAGAGTAACCAACTTGTCAGTGACAACTGTCTTGAGTTTGGCATTTGTGACAATGTCCTGGGATTACCCACAAACGCCTCACCTGCAAACTAGTATTGTGTGGCTTGTGAGCGGTATAGAGCAAAATCGATTACATGTACGTGTTTGTGAGAGTCTCAGCTTTCCATAGCTGGGTCATAGTAGTTCCTAGCTCCAACCATTCAGTCTCTACAGATATTTTTGTTAGAAGGGTTTAAGCCCAACATTCCAAATTTAGGGTTAGTACCAATGCTCCACGTTTTTTCAAAGTTCCAACCCACCTGCTCCTCGTTAGTATAGTGGTGAGTATCCCCCGCTGTCACGCGGGAGACCGGGGTTCAATTCCCGACGGGGAGAAAGTACTGCTCTTTTTTAGGGTGAACAATGTTGCTGAGCCACAAAGTGGAACATATTTTTGGAAAAAAAGCTTTATGATACAATTTCCTGCCTTTGAGGTTAACTCAGCCTTCCAAGGCATTGGTTGTTCAGTGGTAGAATTCTCGCCTGCCACGCGGGAGGCCCGGGTTCGATTCCCGGCCAATGCAGGAAGTTTTGAACATGTCATTTCGACAAGTATGCAAACCCCTGAGGAGGAAATCTGTGTTAGATTGCCAGGCAAACAGAAATCTCTGGTCTTGGTCGAATTCTCAACTGACTCTTGAAAAATAAGACTTTGAACATTTACTCATTCTCAGTAGACTTGGTGAATCCATTGCAGATTTCCAGTGTGTGAGGTGATTAACTTTTGCAAGGCTTTAGTTGTTAAATGGGAAAGAGTAACCAACTTGTCAGTGACAACTGTCTTGAGTTTGGCATTTGTGACAATGTCCTGGGATTACCCACAAACGCCTCACCTGCAAACTAGTATTGTGGCTTGTGAGCGGTATAGAGCAAAATCGATTACATGTACGTGTTTGTGAGAGTCTCAGCTTTCCATAGCTGGGTCATAGTAGTTCCTAGCTCCAACCATTCAGTCTCTACAGATATTTTTGTTAGAAGGGTTTAAGCCAAACCAACATTCCAAATTAGGGTTAGTACCAATGCTCCACGTTTTTTCAAAGTTCCAACCCACCTGCTCCTCGTTAGTATAGTGGTGAGTATCCCCGCCGCACGCGGGAGACCGGGGTTCAATTCCCGACGGGGAGAAAGTACTGCTCTTTTTTTAGGGTGAACAATGTTGCTGAGCCACAAAGTGGAACATATTCTTGGAAAAAAGCTTTATGATACAATTTCCTGCCTTTGAGGTTAACTCAGCCTTCCAAGGCATTGGTTGTTCAGTGGTAGAATTCTCGCCTGCCACGCGGGAGGCCCGGGTTCGATTCCCGGCCAATGCAGGAAGTTTTGAACATGTCATTTCGACAAGTATGCAAACCCCTGAGGAGGAAATCTGTGTTAGATTGCCAGGCAAACAGAAATCTCTGGTCTTGGTCGAATTCTCAACTGACTCTTGAAAAATAAGACTTTGAACATTTACTCATTCTCAGTAGACTTTGGTGAATCCATTGCAGATTCCAGTGTGTGAGGTGATTAACTTTTTGCAAGGCTTTAGTTGTTAAATGGGAAAGAGTAACCAATTGTCAGTGACAACTGTCTTGAGTTTGGCATTTGTGACAATGTCCTGGGATTACCCACAAACGCCTCACCTGCAAACTAGTATTGTGTGGCTTGTGAGCGGTATAGAGCAAAATCGATTACATGTACGTGTTTGTGAGAGTCTCAGCTTTCCATAGCTGGGTCATAGTAGTTCCTAGCTCCAACCATTCAGTCTCTACAGATATTTTGTTAGAAGGGTTTAAGCCCAACATTCCAAATTTAGGGTTAGTACCAATGCTCCACGTTTTTTCAAAGTTCCAACCCACCTGCTCCTCGTTAGTATAGTGGTGAGTATCCCCGCCTGTCACGCGGGAGACCGGGGTTCAATTCCCCGACGGGGAGAAAGTACTGCTCTTTTTTTAGGGTGAACAATGTTGCTGAGCCCACAAAGTGGAACATATTCTTGGAAAAAAAGCTTTATGATACAATTCCTGCCTTTGAGGTTAACTCAGCCTTCCAAGGCATTGGTTGTTCAGTGGTAGAATTCTCGCCTGCCACGCGGGAGGCCCGGGTTCGATCCCGGCCAATGCAGGAAGTTTTGAACATGTCATTTCGACAAGTATGCAAACCCCTGAGGAGGAAATCTGTGTTAGATTGCCAGGCAAACAGAAATCTGGTCGTCGAATTCTCAACTGACTCTTGAAAAATAAGACTTTGAACATTTACTCATTCTCAGTAGACTTTGGTGAATCCATTGCAGATTTCCAGTGTGTGAGGTGATTAACTTTTTGCAAGGCTTAGTTGTTAAATGGGAAAGAGTAACCAAATTGTCAGTGACAACTGTCTTGAGTTTGGCATTTGTGACAATGTCCTGGGATTACCCACAAACGCTCACCTGCCAACTATATTGTGTGGCTTGTGAGCGGTATAGAGCAAAATCGATTACATGTACGTGTTTGTGAGAGTCTCAGCTTTCCATAGATGGGTCATAGTAGTTCCTAG
>NW_023494071.1:0-66088 GCF_013265735.2 Oncorhynchus mykiss | reverse complement strand
TGTAGATTTTAACAATTAAAAAGTAGACATCAAAATCAATTGGATCTCATTTCATTTGATCCGATTGACGCACCGGTATGTGAATAAAAAACAAAAAAACATTGGAATCTCTCAGTTTTAAATTAGAAATGTCACACATTTTGCACTGGATGCTTCTCAGTCCTACCATAACTGCTGATGTTACACCTCTGCATTTTTGGTGAAATGTGGCAGAGCGAGAGCAATGTTTGTCAAAACATGACACATCCCTAAAATCTGTATTCTCATACAAATGTCTATAGCTTCAGAACGGTTTGACCTACAAAATAGTTTGCCCATTCTTTGGAAAGGGGAGACTCTCACAAACACAATGCTGTTCTCAGTTTTGCTCTACGACCCCCACAAGTGTCAAGGGACTCGTCTGAAGGTAACCTATGTCCCGGTAAAAGGACAGGTTTTTAACCAAGGAAGAAATTAATACATGTTGTGCGATGCTGAACCCACTAGTGCAGAGCAAAATGGATTAGCAGTCCATTGCCTTAATCACTTGTCCACCTGGTCCTGCGCTCCAGTGGTAGCAGTCGCCCCTCCAACCAGTTGCCCAAGATCCGCCTGTATTGTTAAAGGCTCTTCAAAAGGGCTTGTCCGGGATTTGAACCCGGGACGTTTCGCACCCAAAGCGAGAATCATACCCCTAGACCAACGAGCCATTTATTTCAAGACATTGTTTTGCAGTCGCCAGCAATGACGGTGAGAATATGCATTGACAGGTCGATGTTGCCAGGCCACAGTGGATCACGTGAGTGTTGGTGGTATACTTGTGAGCATAGCTATCTTCCAAGCAGTTGACCAGGTTTCAGTTCAAATACTCTGTAATTCATCTGCTGAGTCTTTCAGATTCAATCTTCATTAGCTGTAACAGCAAGAAACAAATGAAGAAAGAGCTAAATGTAGATTTTAACAATTAAAAAGTAGACATCAAAATCAATTGGATCTCATTTCATTTGATCCGATTGACGCACCGGTATGTGAATAAAAAAAACTAAAAAACATTGGAATCTCTCAGTTTTAAATTAGAAATGTCACACATTTTGCACTGGATGCTTCTCAGTCCTACCATAACTGCTGATGTTACACCTCTGCATTTTTGGTGAAATGTGGCAGAGCGAGAGCAATGTTTGTCAAAACATGACACATCCCTAAAATCTGTCTTCTCATACAAATGTCTATAGCTTCAGAACGGTTTGACCTACAAAATAGTTTGCCCATTCTTTGGAAAGGGGAGACTCTCACAAACACAATGCTGTTCTCAGTTTTGCTCTACGACCCCCACAAGTGTCAAGGGACTCGTCTGAAGGTAACCTATGTCCCGGTAAAAGGACAGGTTTTTTAACCAAGGAAGAAATTAATACATGTTGTGCGATGCTGAACCCACTAGTGCAGAGCACAATGGATTAGCAGTCCATTGCCTTAATCACTTGTCCACCTGGTCCTGCGCTCCAGTGGTAGCAGTCGCCCCTCCAACCAGTTGCCCAAGATCCGCCTGTCTCACATTGTTAAAGGCTCTTCAAAAGGGATCGTCCGGGATTTGAACCCAGGACCTCTCGCACCCAAAGCGAGAATCATACCCCTAGACCAACGAGCCATTTATTTCAAGACATTGTTTTGCAGTCGCCAGCAATGACGGTGAGAATATGCATTGACAGGTCGATGTTGCCAGGCCACTGTGGATCACGTGAGTGTTGGTGGTATACTTGTGAGCATAGCTATCTTCCAAGCAGTTGACCAGGTTTCAGTTCAAATACTCTGTAATTCATCTCCTGAGTCTTTCAGATTCAATCTTCATTAGCTGTAACAGCAAGAAACAAATGAAGAAAGAGCTAAATATAGATTATAACAATTAAAAAGTAGACATCAAAATCAATTGGATCTCATTTCATTTGATCCGATTGACGCACCGGTATGTGAATAAAAAAACAAAAAAACATTGGAATCTCTCAGTTTTAAATTAGAAATGTCACACATTTTGCACTGGATGCTTCTCAGTCCTACCATAACTGCTGATGTTACACCTCTGCATTTTTGGTGAAATGTGGCAGAGCGAGAGCAATGTTTGTCAAAACATGACACATCCCTAAAATCTGTCTTCTCATACAAATGTCTATAGCTTCAGAACGGTTTGACCTACAAAATAGTTTGCCCATTCTTTGGAAAGGGGAGACTCTCACAAACACAATGCTGTTCTCAGTTTTGCTCTACGACCCCCACAAGTGTCAAGGGACTCGTCTGAAGGTAACCTATGTCCCGGTAAAAGGACAGGTTTTTTAACCAAGGAAGAAATTAATACATGTTGTGCGATGCTGAACCCACTAGTGCAGAGCAAAATGGATTAGCAGTCCATTGCCTTAATCACTTGTCCACCTGGTCCTGCGCTCCAGTGGTAGCAGTCGCCCCTCCAACCAGTTGCCCAAGATCCGCCTGTATTGTTAAAGGCTCTTCAAAAGGGCTTGTCCGGGATTTGAACCCGGGACGTTTCGCACCCAAAGCGAGAATCATACCCCTAGACCAACGAGCCATTTATTTCAAGACATTGTTTTGCAGTCGCCAGCAATGACGGTGAGAATATGCATTGACAGGTCGATGTTGCCAGGCCACAGTGGATCACGTGAGTGTTGGTGGTATACTTGTGAGCATAGCTATCTTCCAAGCAGTTGACCAGGTTTCAGTTCAAATACTCTGTAATTCATCTGCTGAGTCTTTCAGATTCAATCTTCATTAGCTGTAACAGCAAGAAACAAATGAAGAAAGAGCTAAATGTAGATTTTAACAATTAAAAAGTAGACATCAAAATCAATTGGATCTCATTTCATTTGATCCGATTGACGCACCGGTATGTGAATAAAAAAACAAAAAAACATTGGAATCTCTCAGTTTTAAATTAGAAATGTCACACATTTTGCACTGGATGCTTCTCAGTCCTACCATAACTGCTGATGTTACACCTCTGCATTTTTGGTGAAATGTGGCAGAGCGAGAGCAATGTTTGTCAAAACATGACACATCCCTAAAATCTGTCTTCTCATACAAATGTCTATAGCTTCAGAACGGTTTGACCTACAAAATAGTTTGCCCATTCTTTGGAAAGGGGAGACTCTCACAAACACAATGCTGTTCTCAGTTTTGCTCTACGACCCCCACAAGTGTCAAGGGACTCGTCTGAAGGTAACCTATGTCCCGGTAAAAGGACAGGTTTTTTAACCAAGGAAGAAATTAATACATGTTGTGCGATGCTGAACCCACTAGTGCAGAGCAAAATGGATTAGCAGTCCATTGCCTTAATCACTTGTCCACCTGGTCCTGCGCTCCAGTGGTAGCAGTCGCCCCTCCAACCAGTTGCCCAAGATCCGCCTGTATTGTTAAAGGCTCTTCAAAAGGGCTTGTCCGGGATTTGAACCCGGGACGTTTCGCACCCAAAGCGAGAATCATACCCCTAGACCAACGAGCCATTTATTTCAAGACATTGTTTTGCAGTCGCCAGCAATGACGGTGAGAATATGCATTGACAGGTCGATGTTGCCAGGCCACAGTGGATCACGTGAGTGTTGGTGGTATACTTGTGAGCATAGCTATCTTCCAAGCAGTTGACCAGGTTTCAGTTCAAATACTCTGTAATTCATCTGCTGAGTCTTTCAGATTCAATCTTCATTAGCTGTAACAGCAAGAAACAAATGAAGAAAGAGCTAAATGTAGATTTTAACAATTAAAAAGTAGACATCAAAATCAATTGGATCTCATTTCATTTGATCCGATTGACGCACCGGTATGTGAATAAAAAAACTAAAAAACATTGGAATCTCTCAGTTTTAAATTAGAAATGTCACACATTTTGCACTGGATGCTTCTCAGTCCTACCATAACTGCTGATGTTACACCTCTGCATTTTTGGTGAAATGTGGCAGAGCGAGAGCAATGTTTGTCAAAACATGACACATCCCTAAAATCTGTCTTCTCATACAAATGTCTATAGCTTCAGAACGGTTTGACCTACAAAATAGTTTGCCCATTCTTTGGAAAGGGGAGACTCTCACAAACACAATGCTGTTCTCAGTTTTGCTCTACGACCCCCACAAGTGTCAAGGGACTCGTCTGAAGGTAACCTATGTCCCGGTAAAAGGACAGGTTTTTTAACCAAGGAAGAAATTAATACATGTTGTGCGATGCTGAACCCACTAGTGCAGAGCACAATGGATTAGCAGTCCATTGCCTTAATCACTTGTCCACCTGGTCCTGCGCTCCAGTGGTAGCAGTCGCCCCTCCAACCAGTTGCCCAAGATCCGCCTGTCTCACATTGTTAAAGGCTCTTCAAAAGGGATCGTCCGGGATTTGAACCCAGGACCTCTCGCACCCAAAGCGAGAATCATACCCCTAGACCAACGAGCCATTTATTTCAAGACATTGTTTTGCAGTCGCCAGCAATGACGGTGAGAAAATGCATTGACAGGTCGATGTTGCCAGGCCACTGTGGATCACGTGAGTGTTGGTGGTATACTTGTGAGCATAGCTATCTTCCAAGCAGTTGACCAGGTTTCAGTTCAAATACTCTGTAATTCATCTCCTGAGTCTTTCAGATTCAATCTTCATTAGCTGTAACAGCAAGAAACAAATGAAGAAAGAGCTAAATATAGATTATAACAATTAAAAAGTAGACATCAAAATCAATTGGATCTCATTTCATTTGATCCGATTGACGCACCGGTATGTGAATAAAAAAACAAAAAAACATTGGAATCTCTCAGTTTTAAATTAGAAATGTCACACATTTTGCACTGGATGCTTCTCAGTCCTACCATAACTGCTGATGTTACACCTCTGCATTTTTGGTGAAATGTGGCAGAGCGAGAGCAATGTTTGTCAAAACATGACACATCCCTAAAATCTGTCTTCTCATACAAATGTCTATAGCTTCAGAACGGTTTGACCTACAAAATAGTTTGCCCATTCTTTGGAAAGGGGAGACTCTCACAAACACAATGCTGTTCTCAGTTTTGCTCTACGACCCCCACAAGTGTCAAGGGACTCGTCTGAAGGTAACCTATGTCCCGGTAAAAGGACAGGTTTTTTAACCAAGGAAGAAATTAATACATGTTGTGCGATGCTGAACCCACTAGTGCAGAGCACAATGGATTAGCAGTCCATTGCCTTAATCACTTGTCCACCTGGTCCTGCGCTCCAGTGGTAGCAGTCGCCCCTCCAACCAGTTGCCCAAGATCCGCCTGTATTGTTAAAGGCTCTTCAAAAGGGCTCGTCCGGGATTTGAACCCGGGACCTCTCGCACCCAAAGCGAGAATCATACCCCTAGACCAACGAGCCATTTATTTCAAGACATTGTTTTGCAGTCGCCAGCAATGACGGTGAGAATATGCATTGACAGGTCGATGTTGCCAGGCCACAGTGGATCACGTGAGTGTTGGTGGTATACTTGTGAGCATAGCTATCTTCCAAGCAGTTGACCAGGTTTCAGTTCAAATACTCTGTAATTCATCTGCTGAGTCTTTCAGATTCAATCTTCATTAGCTGTAACAGCAAGAAACAAATGAAGAAAGAGCTAAATGTAGATTTTAACAATTAAAAAGTAGACATCAAAATCAATTGGATCTCATTTCATTTGATCCGATTGACGCACCGGTATGTGAATAAAAAAACAAAAAAACATTGGAATCTCTCAGTTTTAAATTAGAAATGTCACACATTTTGCACTGGATGCTTCTCAGTCCTACCATAACTGCTGATGTTACACCTCTGCATTTTTGGTGAAATGTGGCAGAGCGAGAGCAATGTTTGTCAAAACATGACACATCCCTAAAATCTGTATTCTCATACAAATGTCTATAGCTTCAGAACGGTTTGACCTACAAAATAGTTTGCCCATTCTTTGGAAAGGGGAGACTCTCACAAACACAATGCTGTTCTCAGTTTTGCTCTACGACCCCCACAAGTGTCAAGGGACTCGTCTGAAGGTAACCTATGTCCCGGTAAAAGGACAGGTTTTTTAACCAAGGAAGAAATTAATACATGTTGTGCGATGCTGAACCCACTAGTGCAGAGCAAAATGGATTAGCAGTCCATTGCCTTAATCACTTGTCCACCTGGTCCTGCGCTCCAGTGGTAGCAGTCGCCCCTCCAACCAGTTGCCCAAGATCCGCCTGTATTGTTAAAGGCTCTTCAAAAGTGCTTGTCCGGGATTTGAACCCGGGACGTTTCGCACCCAAAGCGAGAATCATACCCCTAGACCAACGAGCCATTTATTTCAAGACATTGTTTTGCAGTCGCCAGCAATGACGGTGAGAATATGCATTGACAGGTCGATGTTGCCAGGCCACAGTGGATCACGTGAGTGTTGGTGGTATACTTGTGAGCATAGCTATCTTCCAAGCAGTTGACCAGGTTTCAGTTCAAATACTCTGTAATTCATCTGCTGAGTCTTTCAGATTCAATCTTCATTAGCTGTAACAGCAAGAAACAAATGAAGAAAGAGCTAAATGTAGATTTTAACAATTAAAAAGTAGACATCAAAATCAATTGGATCTCATTTCATTTGATCCGATTGACGCACCGGTATGTGAATAAAAAAACTAAAAAACATTGGAATCTCTCAGTTTTAAATTAGAAATGTCACACATTTTGCACTGGATGCTTCTCAGTCCTACCATAACTGCTGATGTTACACCTCTGCATTTTTGGTGAAATGTGGCAGAGCGAGAGCAATGTTTGTCAAAACATGACACATCCCTAAAATCTGTCTTCTCATACAAATGTCTATAGCTTCAGAACGGTTTGACCTACAAAATAGTTTGCCCATTCTTTGGAAAGGGGAGACTCTCACAAACACAATGCTGTTCTCAGTTTTGCTCTACGACCCCCACAAGTGTCAAGGGACTCGTCTGAAGGTAACCTATGTCCCGGTAAAAGGACAGGTTTTTTAACCAAGGAAGAAATTAATACATGTTGTGCGATGCTGAACCCACTAGTGCAGAGCACAATGGATTAGCAGTCCATTGCCTTAATCACTTGTCCACCTGGTCCTGCGCTCCAGTGGTAGCAGTCGCCCCTCCAACCAGTTGCCCAAGATCCGCCTGTCTCACATTGTTAAAGGCTCTTCAAAAGGGATCGTCCGGGATTTGAACCCAGGACCTCTCGCACCCAAAGCGAGAATCATACCCCTAGACCAACGAGCCATTTATTTCAAGACATTGTTTTGCAGTCGCCAGCAATGACGGTGAGAATATGCATTGACAGGTCGATGTTGCCAGGCCACTGTGGATCACGTGAGTGTTGGTGGTATACTTGTGAGCATAGCTATCTTCCAAGCAGTTGACCAGGTTTCAGTTCAAATACTCTGTAATTCATCTCCTGAGTCTTTCAGATTCAATCTTCATTAGCTGTAACAGCAAGAAACAAATGAAGAAAGAGCTAAATATAGATTATAACAATTAAAAAGTAGACATCAAAATCAATTGGATCTCATTTCATTTGATCCGATTGACGCACCGGTATGTGAATAAAAAAACAAAAAAACATTGGAATCTCTCAGTTTTAAATTAGAAATGTCACACATTTTGCACTGGATGCTTCTCAGTCCTACCATAACTGCTGATGTTACACCTCTGCATTTTTGGTGAAATGTGGCAGAGCGAGAGCAATGTTTGTCAAAACATGACACATCCCTAAAATCTGTCTTCTCATACAAATGTCTATAGCTTCAGAACGGTTTGACCTACAAAATAGTTTGCCCATTCTTTGGAAAGGGGAGACTCTCACAAACACAATGCTGTTCTCAGTTTTGCTCTACGACCCCCACAAGTGTCAAGGGACTCGTCTGAAGGTAACCTATGTCCCGGTAAAAGGACAGGTTTTTTAACCAAGGAAGAAATTAATACATGTTGTGCGATGCTGAACCCACTAGTGCAGAGCACAATGGATTAGCAGTCCATTGCCTTAATCACTTGTCCACCTGGTCCTGCGCTCCAGTGGTAGCAGTCGCCCCTCCAACCAGTTGCCCAAGATCCGCCTGTATTGTTAAAGGCTCTTCAAAAGGGCTCGTCCGGGATTTGAACCCGGGACCTCTCGCACCCAAAGCGAGAATCATACCCCTAGACCAACGAGCCATTTATTTCAAGACATTGTTTTGCAGTCGCCAGCAATGACGGTGAGAATATGCATTGACAGGTCGATGTTGCCAGGCCACAGTGGATCACGTGAGTGTTGGTGGTATACTTGTGAGCATAGCTATCTTCCAAGCAGTTGACCAGGTTTCAGTTCAAATACTCTGTAATTCATCTGCTGAGTCTTTCAGATTCAATCTTCATTAGCTGTAACATCAAGAAACAAATGAAGAAAGAGCTAAATGTAGATTTTAACAATTAAAAAGTAGACATCAAAATCAATTGGATCTCATTTCATTTGATCCGATTGACGCACCGGTATGTGAATAAAAAACTAAAAAACATTGGAATCTCTCAGTTTTAAATTAGAAATGTCACACATTTTGCACTGGATGCTTCTCAGTCCTACCATAACTGCTGATGTTACACCTCTGCATTTTTGGTGAAATGTGGCAGAGCGAGAGCAATGTTTGTCAAAACATGACACATCCCTAAAATCTGTCTTCTCATACAAATGTCTATAGCTTCAGAACGGTTTGACCTACAAAATAGTTTGCCCATTCTTTGGAAAGGGGAGACTCTCACAAACACAATGCTGTTCTCAGTTTTGCTCTACGACCCCCACAAGTGTCAAGGGACTCGTCTGAAGGTAACCTATGTCCCGGTAAAAGGACAGGTTTTTTAACCAAGGAAGAAATTAATACATGTTGTGCGATGCTGAACCCACTAGTGCAGAGCACAATGGATTAGCAGTCCATTGCCTTAATCACTTGTCCACCTGGTCCTGCGCTCCAGTGGTAGCAGTCGCCCCTCCAACCAGTTGCCCAAGATCCGCCTGTATTGTTAAAGGCTCTTCAAAAGGGCTCGTCCGGGATTTGAACCCGGGACCTCTCGCACCCAAAGCGAGAATCATACCCCTAGACCAACGAGCCATTTATTTCAAGACATTGTTTTGCAGTCGCCAGCAATGACGGTGAGAATATGCATTGACAGGTCGATGTTGCCAGGCCACAGTGGATCACGTGAGTGTTGGTGGTATACTTGTGAGCATAGCTATCTTCCAAGCAGTTGACCAGGTTTCAGTTCAAATACTCTGTAATTCATCTGCTGAGTCTTTCAGATTCAATCTTCATTAGCTGTAACAGCAAGAAACAAATGAAGAAAGAGCTAAATGTAGATTTTAACAATTAAAAAGTAGACATCAAAATCAATTGGATCTCATTTCATTTGATCCGATTGACGCACCGGTATGTGAATAAAAAACTAAAAAACATTGGAATCTCTCAGTTTTAAATTAGAAATGTCACACATTTTGCACTGGATGCTTCTCAGTCCTACCATAACTGCTGATGTTACACCTCTGCATTTTTGGTGAAATGTGGCAGAGCGAGAGCAATGTTTGTCAAAACATGACACATCCCTAAAATCTGTCTTCTCATACAAATGTCTATAGCTTCAGAACGGTTTGACCTACAAAATAGTTTGCCCATTCTTTGGAAAGGGGAGACTCTCACAAACACAATGCTGTTCTCAGTTTTGCTCTACGACCCCCACAAGTGTCAAGGGACTCGTCTGAAGGTAACCTATGTCCCGGTAAAAGGACAGGTTTTTTAACCAAGGAAGAAATTAATACATGTTGTGCGATGCTGAACCCACTAGTGCAGAGCACAATGGATTAGCAGTCCATTACCTTAATCACTTGTCCACCTGGTCCTGCGCTCCAGTGGTAGCAGTCGCCCCTCCAACCAGTTGCCCAAGATCCGCCTGTATTGTTAAAGGCTCTTCAAAAGGGCTCGTCCGGGATTTGAACCCGGGACCTCTCACACCCAAAGCGAGAATCATACCCCTAGACCAACGAGCCATTTATTTCAAGACATTGTTTTGCAGTCGCCAGCAATGACGGTGAGAATATGCATTGACAGGTCGATGTTGCCAGGCCACAGTGGATCACGTGAGTGTTGGTGGTATACTTGTGAGCATAGCTATCTTCCAAGCAGTTGACCAGGTTTCAGTTCAAATACTCTGTAATTCATCTGCTGAGTCTTTCAGATTCAATCTTCATTAGCTGTAACAGCAAGAAACAAATGAAGAAAGAGCTAAATGTAGATTTTAACAATTAAAAAGTAGACATCAAAATCAATTGGATCTCATTTCATTTGATCCGATTGACGCACCGGTATGTGAATAAAAAAACTAAAAAACATTGGAATCTCTCAGTTTTAAATTAGAAATGTCACACATTTTGCACTGGATGCTTCTCAGTCCTACCATAACTGCTGATGTTACACCTCTGCATTTTTGGTGAAATGTGGCAGAGCGAGAGCAATGTTTGTCAAAACATGACACATCCCTAAAATCTGTATTCTCATACAAATGTCTATAGCTTCAGTACGGTTTGACCTACAAAATAGTTTGCCCATTCTTTGGAAAGGGGAGACTCTCACAAACACAATGCTGTTCTCAGTTTTGCTCTACGACCCCCACAAGTGTCAAGGGACTCGTCTGAAGGTAACCTATGTCCCGGTAAAAGGACAGGTTTTTTAACCAAGGAAGAAATTAATACATGTTGTGCGATGCTGAACCCACTAGTGCAGAGCACAATGGATTAGCAGTCCATTACCTTAATCACTTGTCCACCTGGTCCTGCGCTCCAGTGGTAGCAGTCGCCCCTCCAACCAGTTGCCCAAGATCCGCCTGTATTGTTAAAGGCTCTTCAAAAGGGCTCGTCCGGGATTTGAACCCGGGACCTCTCACACCCAAAGCGAGAATCATACCCCTAGACCAACGAGCCATTTATTTCAAGACATTGTTTTGCAGTCGCCAGCAATGACGGTGAGAATATGCATTGACAGGTCGATGTTGCCAGGCCACAGTGGATCACGTGAGTGTTGGTGGTATACTTGTGAGCATAGCTATCTTCCAAGCAGTTGACCAGGTTTCAGTTCAAATACTCTGTAATTCATCTGCTGAGTCTTTCAGATTCAATCTTCATTAGCTGTAACAGCAAGAAACAAATGAAGAAAGAGCTAAATGTAGATTTTAACAATTAAAAAGTAGACATCAAAATCAATTGGATCTCATTTCATTTGATCCGATTGACGCACCGGTATGTGAATAAAAAAACTAAAAAACATTGGAATCTCTCAGTTTTAAATTAGAAATGTCACACATTTTGCACTGGATGCTTCTCAGTCCTACCATAACTGCTGATGTTACACCTCTGCATTTTTGGTGAAATGTGGCAGAGCGAGAGCAATGTTTGTCAAAACATGACACATCCCTAAAATCTGTATTCTCATACAAATGTCTATAGCTTCAGAACGGTTTGACCTACAAAATAGTTTGCCCATTCTTTGGAAAGGGGAGACTCTCACAAACACAATGCTGTTCTCAGTTTTGCTCTACGACCCCCACAAGTGTCAAGGGACTCGTCTGAAGGTAACCTATGTCCCGGTAAAAGGACAGGTTTTTTAACCAAGGAAGAAATTAATACATGTTGTGCGATGCTGAACCCACTAGTGCAGAGCACAATGGATTAGCAGTCCATTGCCTTAATCACTTGTCCACCTGGTCCTGCGCTCCAGTGGTAGCAGTCGCCCCTCCAACCAGTTGCCCAAGATCCGCCTGTATTGTTAAAGGCTCTTCAAAAGGGCTCGTCCGGGATTTGAACCCGGGACCTCTCGCACCCAAAGCGAGAATCATACCCCTAGACCAACGAGCCATTTATTTCAAGACATTGTTTTGCAGTCTCCAGCAATGACGGTGAGAATATGCATTGACAGGTCGATGTTGCCAGGCCACAGTGGATCACGTGAGTGTTGGTGGTATACTTGTGAGCATAGCTATCTTCCAAGCAGTTGACCAGGTTTCAGTTCAAATACTCTGTAATTCATCTGCTGAGTCTTTCAGATTCAATCTTCATTAGCTGTAACAGCAAGAAACAAATGAAGAAAGAGCTAAATGTAGATTTTAACAATTAAAAAGTAGACATCAAAATCAATTGGATCTCATTTCATTTGATCCGATTGACGCACCGGTATGTGAATAAAAAAACAAAAAAACATTGGAATCTCTCAGTTTTAAATTAGAAATGTCACACATTTTGCACTGGATGCTTCTCAGTCCTACCATAACTGCTGATGTTACACCTCTGCATTTTTGGTGAAATGTGGCAGAGCGAGAGCAATGTTTGTCAAAACATGACACATCCCTAAAATCTGTATTCTCATACAAATGTCTATAGCTTCAGTACGGTTTGACCTACAAAATAGTTTGCCCATTCTTTGGAAAGGGGAGACTCTCACAAACACAATGCTGTTCTCAGTTTTGCTCTACGACCCCCACAAGTGTCAAGGGACTCGTCTGAAGGTAACCTATGTCCCGGTAAAAGGACAGGTTTTTTAACCAAGGAAGAAATTAATACATGTTGTGCGATGCTGAACCCACTAGTGCAGAGCACAATGGATTAGCAGTCCATTGCCTTAATCACTTGTCCACCTGGTCCTGCGCTCCAGTGGTAGCAGTCGCCCCTCCAACCAGTTGCCCAAGATCCGCCTGTATTGTTAAAGGCTCTTCAAAAGGGCTCGTCCGGGATTTGAACCCGGGACCTCTCGCACCCAAAGCGAGAATCATACCCCTAGACCAACGAGCCATTTATTTCAAGACATTGTTTTGCAGTCGCCAGCAATGACGGTGAGAATATGCATTGACAGGTCGATGTTGCCAGGCCACAGTGGATCACGTGAGTGTTGGTGGTATACTTGTGAGCATAGCTATCTTCCAAGCAGTTGACCAGGTTTCAGTTCAAATACTCTGTAATTCATCTGCTGAGTCTTTCAGATTCAATCTTCATTAGCTGTAACAGCAAGAAACAAATGAAGAAAGAGCTAAATGTAGATTTTAACAATTAAAAAGTAGACATCAAAATCAATTGGATCTCATTTCATTTGATCCGATTGACGCACCGGTATGTGAATAAAAAAACAAAAAAACATTGGAATCTCTCAGTTTTAAATTAGAAATGTCACACATTTTGCACTGGATGCTTCTCAGTCCTACCATAACTGCTGATGTTACACCTCTGCATTTTTGGTGAAATGTGGCAGAGCGAGAGCAATGTTTGTCAAAACATGACACATCCCTAAAATCTGTATTCTCATAGAAATGTCTATAGCTTCAGAACGGTTTGACCTACAAAATAGTTTGCCCATTCTTTGGAAAGGGGAGACTCTCACAAACACAATGCTGTTCTCAGTTTTGCTCTACGACCCCCACAAGTGTCAAGGGACTCGTCTGAAGGTAACCTATGTCCCGGTAAAAGGACAGGTTTTTTAACCAAGGAAGAAATTAATACATGTTGTGCGATGCTGAACCCACTAGTGCAGAGCACAATGGATTAGCAGTCCATTACCTTAATCACTTGTCCACCTGGTCCTGCGCTCCAGTGGTAGCAGTCGCCCCTCCAACCAGTTGCCCAAGATCCGCCTGTATTGTTAAAGGATCTTCAAAAGGGCTCGTCCGGGATTTGAACCCGGGACCTCTCGCACCCAAAGCGAGAATCATACCCCTAGACCAACGAGCCATTTATTTCAAGACATTGTTTTGCAGTCGCCAGCAATGACGGTGAGAATATGCATTGACAGGTCGATGTTGCCAGGCCACAGTGGATCACGTGAGTGTTGGTGGTATACTTGTGAGCATAGCTATCTTCCAAGCAGTTGACCAGGTTTCAGTTCAAATACTCTGTAATTCATCTGCTGAGTCTTTCAGATTCAATCTTCATTAGCTGTAACAGCAAGAAACAAATGAAGAAAGAACTAAATGTAGATTTTAACAATTAAAAAGTAGACATCAAAATCAATTGGATCTCATTTCATTTGATCCGATTGACGCACCGGTATGTGAATAAAAAAATAAAAAAACATTGGAATCTCTCAGTTTTAAATTAGAAATGTCACACATTTTGCACTGGATGCTTCTCAGTCCTACCATAACTGCTGATGTTACACCTCTGCATTTTTGGTGAAATGTGGCAGAGCGAGAGCAATGTTTGTCAAAACATGACACATCCCTAAAATCTGTATTCTCACACAAATGTCTATAGCTTCAGAACGGTTTGACCTACAAAATAGTTTGCCCATTCTTTGGAAAGGGGAGACTCTCACAAACACAATGCTGTTCTCAGTTTTGCTCTACGACCCCCACAAGTGTCAAGGGACTTGTCCCGGTAAAAGGACAGGTTTTTTAACCAAGGAAGAAATTAATACATGTTGTGCGATGCTGAACCCACTAGTGCAGAGCACAATGGATTAGCAGTCCATTACCTTAATCACTTGTCCACCTGGTCCTGCGCTCCAGTGGTAGCAGTCGCCCCTCCAACCAGTTGCCCAAGATCCGCCTGTCTCACATTGTTAAAGGCTCTTCAAAAGGGCTCGTCCGGGATTTGAACCCGGGACCTCTCGCACCCAAAGCGAGAATCATACCCCTAGACCAACAAGCCATTTATTTCAAGACATTGTTTTGCAGTCACCAGCAATGACGGTGAGAATATGCATTGACAGGTCGATGTTGCCAGGCCACAGTGGATCACTTGAGTGTTGGTGGTATACTTGTGAGCATAGCTATCTTCCAAGCAGTTGACCAGGTTTCAGTTCAAATACTCTGTAATTCATCTGCTGAGTCTTTCAGATTCAATCTTCATTAGCTGTAACAGCAAGAAACAAATGAAGAAAGAACTAAATGTAGATTTTAACAATTAAAAAGTAGACATCAAAATCAATTGGATCTCATTTCATTTGATCCGATTGACGCACCGGTATGTGAATAAAAAAACTAAAAAACATTGGAATCTCTCAGTTTTAAATTAGAAATGTCACACATTTTGCACTGGATGCTTCTCAGTCCTACCATAACTGCTGATGTTACACCTCTGCATTTTTGGTGAAATGTGGCAGAGCGAGAGCAATGTTTGTCAAAACATGACACATCCCTAAAATCTGTCTTCTCATACGAATGTCTATAGCTTCAGAACGGTTTGACCTACAAAATAGTTTGCCCATTCTTTGGAAAGGGGAGACTCTCACAAACACAATGCTGTTCTCAGTTTTGCTCTACGACCCCCACAAGTGTCAAGGGACTTGTCCCGGTAAAAGGACAGGTTTTTTAACCAAGGAAGAAATTAATACATGTTGTGCGATGCTGAACCCACTAGTGCAGAGCACAATGGATTAGCAGTCCATTACCTTAATCACTTGTCCACCTGGTCCTGCGCTCCAGTGGTAGCAGTCGCCCCTCCAACCAGTTGCCCAAGATCCGCCTGTCTCACATTGTTAAAGGCTCTTCAAAAGGGCTCGTCCGGGATTTGAACCCGGGACCTCTCGCACCCAAAGCGAGAATCATACCCCTAGACCAACGAGCCATTTATTTCAAGACATTGTTTTGCAGTCACCAGCAATGACGGTGAGAATATGCATTGACAGGTCGATGTTGCCAGGCCACAGTGGATCACTTGAGTGTTGGTGGTATACTTGTGAGCATAGCTATCTTCCAAGCAGTTGACCAGGTTTCAGTTCAAATACTCTGTAATTCATCTGCTGAGTCTTTCAGATTCAATCTTCATTAGCTGTAACAGCAAGAAACAAATGAAGAAAGAACTAAATGTAGATTTTAACAATTAAAAAGTAGACATCAAAATCAATTGGATCTCATTTCATTTGATCCGATTGACGCACCGGTATGTGAATAAAAAAACTAAAAAACATTGGAATCTCTCAGTTTTAAATTAGAAATGTCACACATTTTGCACTGGATGCTTCTCAGTCCTACCATAACTGCTGATGTTACACCTCTGCATTTTTGGTGAAATGTGGCAGAGCGAGAGCAATGTTTGTCAAAACATGACACATCCCTAAAATCTGTCTTCTCATACGAATGTCTATAGCTTCAGAACGGTTTGACCTACAAAATAGTTTGCCCATTCTTTGGAAAGGGGAGACTCTCACAAACACAATGCTGTTCTCAGTTTTGCTCTACGACCCCCACAAGTGTCAAGGGACTCGTCTGAAGGTAACCTATGTCCCGGTAAAAGGACAGGTTTTTTAACCAAGGAAGAAATTAATACATGTTGTGCGATGCTGAACCCACTAGTGCAGAGCACAATGGATTAGCAGTCCATTACCTTAATCACTTGTCCACCTGGTCCTGCGCTCCAGTGGTAGCAGTCGCCCCTCCAACCAGTTGCCCAAGATCCGCCTGTATTGTTAAAGGATCTTCAAAAGGGCTCGTCCGGGATTTGAACCCAGGACCTCTCGCACCCAAAGCGAGAATCATACCCCTAGACCAACGAGCCATTTATTTCAAGACATTGTTTTGCAGTCGCCAGCAATGACGGTGAGAATATGCATTGACAGGTCGATGTTGCCAGGCCACAGTGGATCACGTGAGTGTTGGTGGTATACTTGTGAGCATAGCTATCTTCCAAGCAGTTGACCAGGTTTCAGTTCAAATACTCTGTAATTCATCTGCTGAGTCTTTCAGATTCAATCTTCATTAGCTGTAACAGCAAGAAACAAATGAAGAAAGAACTAAATGTAGATTTTAACAATTAAAAAGTAGACATCAAAATCAATTGGATCTCATTTCATTTGATCCGATTGACGCACCGGTATGTGAATAAAAAAATAAAAAAACATTGGAATCTCTCAGTTTTAAATTAGAAATGTCACACATTTTGCACTGGATGCTTCTCAGTCCTACCATAACTGCTGATGTTACACCTCTGCATTTTTGGTGAAATGTGGCAGAGCGAGAGCAATGTTTGTCAAAACATGACACATCCCTAAAATCTGTCTTCTCATACGAATGTCTATAGCTTCAGAACGGTTTGACCTACAAAATAGTTTGCCCATTCTTTGGAAAGGGGAGACTCTCACAAACACAATGCTGTTCTCAGTTTTGCTCTACGACCCCCACAAGTGTCAAGGGACTCGTCTGAAGGTAACCTATGTCCCGGTAAAAGGACAGGTTTTTTAACCAAGGAAGAAATTAATACATGTTGTGCGATGCTGAACCCACTAGTGCAGAGCACAATGGATTAGCAGTCCATTACCTTAATCACTTGTCCACCTGGTCCTGCGCTCCAGTGGTAGCAGTCGCCCCTCCAACCAGTTGCCCAAGATCCGCCTGTATTGTTAAAGGATCTTCAAAAGGGCTCGTCCGGGATTTGAACCCAGGACCTCTCGCACCCAAAGCGAGAATCATACCCCTAGACCAACGAGCCATTTATTTCAAGACATTGTTTTGCAGTCGCCAGCAATGACGGTGAGAATATGCATTGACAGGTCGATGTTGCCAGGCCACAGTGGATCACGTGAGTGTTGGTGGTATACTTGTGAGCATAGCTATCTTCCAAGCAGTTGACCAGGTTTCAGTTCAAATACTCTGTAATTCATCTGCTGAGTCTTTCAGATTCAATCTTCATTAGCTGTAACAGCAAGAAACAAATGAAGAAAGAACTAAATGTAGATTTTAACAATTAAAAAGTAGACATCAAAATCAATTGGATCTCATTTCATTTGATCCGATTGACGCACCGGTATGTGAATAAAAAAATAAAAAAACATTGGAATCTCTCAGTTTTAAATTAGAAATGTCACACATTTTGCACTGGATGCTTCTCAGTCCTACCATAACTGCTGATGTTACACCTCTGCATTTTTGGTGAAATGTGGCAGAGCGAGAGCAATGTTTGTCAAAACATGACACATCCCTAAAATCTGTCTTCTCATACGAATGTCTATAGCTTCAGAACGGTTTGACCTACAAAATAGTTTGCCCATTCTTTGGAAAGGGGAGACTCTCACAAACACAATGCTGTTCTCAGTTTTGCTCTACGACCCCCACAAGTGTCAAGGGACTCGTCTGAAGGTAACCTATGTCCCGGTAAAAGGACAGGTTTTTTAACCAAGGAAGAAATTAATACATGTTGTGCGATGCTGAACCCACTAGTGCAGAGCACATTACCTTAATCACTTGTCCACCTGGTCCTGCGCTCCAGTGGTAGCAGTCGCCCCTCCAACCAGTTGCCCAAGATCCGCCTGTATTGTTAAAGGATCTTCAAAAGGGCTCGTCCGGGATTTGAACCCGGGACCTCTCGCACCCAAAGCGAGAATCATACCCCTAGACCAACGAGCCATTTATTTCAAGACATTGTTTTGCAGTCGCCAGCAATGACGGTGAGAATATGCATTGACAGGTCGATGTTGCCAGGCCACAGTGGATCACGTGAGTGTTGGTGGTATACTTGTGAGCATAGCTATCTTCCAAGCAGTTGACCAGGTTTCAGTTCAAATACTCTGTAATTCATCTGCTGAGTCTTTCAGATTCAATCTTCATTAGCTGTAACAGCAAGAAACAAATGAAGAAAGAACTAAATGTAGATTTTAACAATTAAAAAGTAGACATCAAAATCAATTGGATCTCATTTCATTTGATCCGATTGACGCACCGGTATGTGAATAAAAAAATAAAAAAACATTGGAATCTCTCAGTTTTAAATTAGAAATGTCACACATTTTGCACTGGATGCTTCTCAGTCCTACCATAACTGCTGATGTTACACCTCTGCATTTTTGGTGAAATGTGGCAGAGCGAGAGCAATGTTTGTCAAAACATGACACATCCCTAAAATCTGTCTTCTCATACGAATGTCTATAGCTTCAGAACGGTTTGACCTACAAAATAGTTTGCCCATTCTTTGGAAAGGGGAGACTCTCACAAACACAATGCTGTTCTCAGTTTTGCTCTACGACCCCCACAAGTGTCAAGGGACTCGTCTGAAGGTAACCTATGTCCCGGTAAAAGGACAGGTTTTTTAACCAAGGAAGAAATTAATACATGTTGTGCGATGCTGAACCCACTAGTGCAGAGCACAATGGATTAGCAGTCCATTACCTTAATCACTTGTCCACCTGGTCCTGCGCTCCAGTGGTAGCAGTCGCCCCTCCAACCAGTTGCCCAAGATCCGCCTGTATTGTTAAAGGATCTTCAAAAGGGCTCGTCCGGGATTTGAACCCGGGACCTCTCGCACCCAAAGCGAGAATCATACCCCTAGACCAACGAGCCATTTATTTCAAGACATTGTTTTGCAGTCGCCAGCAATGACGGTGAGAATATGCATTGACAGGTCGATGTTGCCAGGCCACAGTGGATCACGTGAGTGTTGGTGGTATACTTGTGAGCATAGCTATCTTCCAAGCAGTTGACCAGGTTTCAGTTCAAATACTCTGTAATTCATCTGCTGAGTCTTTCAGATTCAATCTTCATTAGCTGTAACAGCAAGAAACAAATGAAGAAAGAACTAAATGTAGATTTTAACAATTAAAAAGTAGACATCAAAATCAATTGGATCTCATTTCATTTGATCCGATTGACGCACCGGTATGTGAATAAAAAAATAAAAAAACATTGGAATCTCTCAGTTTTAAATTAGAAATGTCACACATTTTGCACTGGATGCTTCTCAGTCCTACCATAACTGCTGATGTTACACCTCTGCATTTTTGGTGAAATGTGGCAGAGCGAGAGCAATGTTTGTCAAAACATGACACATCCCTAAAATCTGTATTCTCATACAAATGTCTATAGCTTCAGAACGGTTTGACCTACAAAATAGTTTGCCCATTCTTTGGAAAGGGGAGACTCTCACAAACACAATGCTGTTCTCAGTTTTGCTCTACGACCCCCACAAGTGTCAAGGGACTTGTCCCGGTAAAAGGACAGGTTTTTTAACCAAGGAAGAAATTAATACATGTTGTGCGATGCTGAACCCACTAGTGCAGAGCACAATGGATTAGCAGTCCATTACCTTAATCACTTGTCCACCTGGTCCTGCGCTCCAGTGGTAGCAGTCGCCCCTCCAACCAGTTGCCCAAGATCCGCCTGTCTCACATTGTTAAAGGCTCTTCAAAAGGGCTCGTCCGGGATTTGAACCCGGGACCTCTCGCACCCAAAGCGAGAATCATACCCCTAGACCAACGAGCCATTTATTTCAAGACATTGTTTTGCAGTCACCAGCAATGACGGTGAGAATATGCATTGACAGGTCGATGTTGCCAGGCCACAGTGGATCACTTGAGTGTTGGTGGTATACTTGTGAGCATAGCTATCTTCCAAGCAGTTGACCAGGTTTCAGTTCAAATACTCTGTAATTCATCTGCTGAGTCTTTCAGATTCAATCTTCATTAGCTGTAACAGCAAGAAACAAATGAAGAAAGAACTAAATGTAGATTTTAACAATTAAAAAGTAGACATCAAAATCAATTGGATCTCATTTCATTTGATCCGATTGACGCACCGGTATGTGAATAAAAAAACTAAAAAACATTGGAATCTCTCAGTTTTAAATTAGAAATGTCACACATTTTGCACTGGATGCTTCTCAGTCCTACCATAACTGCTGATGTTACACCTCTGCATTTTTGGTGAAATGTGGCAGAGCGAGAGCAATGTTTGTCAAAACATGACACATCCCTAAAATCTGTCTTCTCATACGAATGTCTATAGCTTCAGAACGGTTTGACCTACAAAATAGTTTGCCCATTCTTTGGAAAGGGGAGACTCTCACAAACACAATGCTGTTCTCAGTTTTGCTCTACGACCCCCACAAGTGTCAAGGGACTCGTCTGAAGGTAACCTATGTCCCGGTAAAAGGACAGGTTTTTTAACCAAGGAAGAAATTAATACATGTTGTGCGATGCTGAACCCACTAGTGCAGAGCACAATGGATTAGCAGTCCATTACCTTAATCACTTGTCCACCTGGTCCTGCGCTCCAGTGGTAGCAGTCGCCCCTCCAACCAGTTGCCCAAGATCCGCCTGTCTCACATTGTTAAAGGCTCTTCAAAAGGGCTCGTCCGGGATTTGAACCCGGGACCTCTCGCACCCAAAGCGAGAATCATACCCCTAGACCAACGAGCCATTTATTTCAAGACATTGTTTTGCAGTCACCAGCAATGACGGTGAGAATATGCATTGACAGGTCGATGTTGCCAGGCCACAGTGGATCACTTGAGTGTTGGTGGTATACTTGTGAGCATAGCTATCTTCCAAGCAGTTGACCAGGTTTCAGTTCAAATACTCTGTAATTCATCTGCTGAGTCTTTCAGATTCAATCTTCATTAGCTGTAACAGCAAGAAACAAATGAAGAAAGAACTAAATGTAGATTTTAACAATTAAAAAGTAGACATCAAAATCAATTGGATCTCATTTCATTTGATCCGATTGACGCACCGGTATGTGAATAAAAAAACTAAAAAACATTGGAATCTCTCAGTTTTAAATTAGAAATGTCACACATTTTGCACTGGATGCTTCTCAGTCCTACCATAACTGCTGATGTTACACCTCTGCATTTTTGGTGAAATGTGGCAGAGCGAGAGCAATGTTTGTCAAAACATGACACATCCCTAAAATCTGTCTTCTCATACGAATGTCTATAGCTTCAGAACGGTTTGACCTACAAAATAGTTTGCCCATTCTTTGGAAAGGGGAGACTCTCACAAACACAATGCTGTTCTCAGTTTTGCTCTACGACCCCCACAAGTGTCAAGGGACTCGTCTGAAGGTAACCTATGTCCCGGTAAAAGGACAGGTTTTTTAACCAAGGAAGAAATTAATACATGTTGTGCGATGCTGAACCCACTAGTGCAGAGCACAATGGATTAGCAGTCCATTACCTTAATCACTTGTCCACCTGGTCCTGCGCTCCAGTGGTAGCAGTCGCCCCTCCAACCAGTTGCCCAAGATCCGCCTGTATTGTTAAAGGATCTTCAAAAGGGCTCGTCCGGGATTTGAACCCGGGACCTCTCGCACCCAAAGCGAGAATCATACCCCTAGACCAACGAGCCATTTATTTCAAGACATTGTTTTGCAGTCGCCAGCAATGACGGTGAGAATATGCATTAACAGGTCGATGTTGCCAGGCCACAGTGGATCACGTGAGTGTTGGTGGTATACTTGTGAGCATAGCTATCTTCCAAGCAGTTGACCAGGTTTCAGTTCAAATACTCTGTAATTCATCTGCTGAGTCTTTCAGATTCAATCTTCATTAGCTGTAACAGCAAGAAACAAATGAAGAAAGAGCTAAATGTAGATTTTAACAATTAAAAAGTAGACATCAAAATCAATTGGATCTCATTTCATTTGATCCGATTGACGCACCGGTATGTGAATAAAAAAACAAAAAAACATTGGAATCTCTCAGTTTTAAATTAGAAATGTCACACATTTTGCACTGGATGCTTCTCATTCCTACCATAACTGCTGATGTTACACCTCTGCATTTTTGGTGAAATGTGGCAGAGCGAGAGCAATGTTTGTCAAAACATGACACATCCCTAAAATCTGTATTCTCATACAAATGTCTATAGCTTCAGAACGGTTTGACCTACAAAATAGTTTGCCCATTCTTTGGAAAGGGGAGACTCTCACAAACACAATGCTGTTCTCAGTTTTGCTCTACGACCCCCACAAGTGTCAAGGGACTTGTCCCGGTAAAAGGACAGGTTTTTTAACCAAGGAAGAAATTAATACATGTTGTGCGATGCTGAACCCACTAGTGCAGAGCACAATGGATTAGCAGTCCATTACCTTAATCACTTGTCCACCTGGTCCTGCGCTCCAGTGGTAGCAGTCGCCCCTCCAACCAGTTGCCCAAGATCCGCCTGTATTGTTAAAGGATCTTCAAAAGGGCACGTCTGGGATTTGAACCCGGGACCTCTCGCACCCAAAGCGAGAATCATACCCCTAGACCAACGAGCCATTTATTTCAAGACATTGTTTTGCAGTCGCCAGCAATGACGGTGAGAATATGCATTGACAGGTCGATGTTGCCAGGCCACAGTGGATCACGTGAGTGTTGGTGGTATACTTGTGAGCATAGCTATCTTCCAAGCAGTTGACCAGGTTTCAGTTCAAATACTCTGTAATTCATCTGCTGAGTCTTTCAGATTCAATCTTCATTAGCTGTAACAGCAAGAAACAAATGAAGAAAGAGCTAAATGTAGATTTTAACAATTAAAAAGTAGACATCAAAATCAATTGGATCTCATTTCATTTGATCCGATTGACGCACCGGTATGTGAATAAAAAAACAAAAAAACATTGGAATCTCTCAGTTTTAAATTAGAAATGTCACACATTTTGCACTGGATGCTTCTCATTCCTACCATAACTGCTGATGTTACACCTCTGCATTTTTGGTGAAATGTGGCAGAGCGAGAGCAATGTTTGTCAAAACATGACACATCCCTAAAATCTGTATTCTCATACAAATGTCTATAGCTTCAGAACGGTTTGACCTACAAAATAGTTTGCCCATTCTTTGGAAAGGGGAGACTCTCACAAACACAATGCTGTTCTCAGTTTTGCTCTACGACCCCCACAAGTGTCAAGGGACTCGTCTGAAGGTAACCTATGTCCCGGTAAAAGGACAGGTTTTTTAACCAAGGAAGAAATTAATACATGTTGCGCGATGCTGAACCCACTAGTGCAGAGCACAATGGATTAGCAGTCCATTGCCTTAATCACTTGTCCACCTGGTCCTGCGCTCCAGTGGTAGCAGTCGCCCCTCCAACCAGTTGCCCAAGATCCGCCTGTATTGTTAAAGGATCTTCAAAAGGGCTCGTCCGGGATTTGAACCCGGGACCTCTCGCACCCAAAGCGAGAATCATACCCCTAGACCAACGAGCCATTTATTTCAAGACATTGTTTTGCAGTCGCCAGCAATGACGGTGAGAATATGCATTGACAGGTCGATGTTGCCAGGCCACAGTGGATCACGTGAGTGTTGGTGGTATACTTGTGAGCATAGCTATCTTCCAAGCAGTTGACCAGGTTTCAGTTCAAATACTCTGTAATTCATCTGCTGAGTCTTTCAGATTCAATCTTCATTAGCTGTAACAGCAAGAAACAAATGAAGAAAGAGCTAAATGTAGATTTTAACAATTAAAAAGTAGACATCAAAATCAATTGGATCTCATTTCATTTGATCCGATTGACGCACCGGTATGTGAATAAAAAAATAAAAAAACATTGGAATCTCTCAGTTTTAAATTAGAAATGTCACGCATTTTGCACTGGATGCTTCTCAGTCCTACCATAACTGCTGATGTTACACCTCTGCATTTTTGGTGAAATGTGGCAGAGCGAGAGCAATGTTTGTCAAAACATGACACATCCCTAAAATCTGTATTCTCATACAAATGTCTATAGCTTCAGAACGGTTTGACCTACAAAATAGTTTGCCCATTCTTTGGAAAGGGGAGACTCTCACAAACACAATGCTGTTCTCAGTTTTGCTCTACGACCCCCACAAGTGTCAAGGGACTCGTCTGAAGGTAACCTATGTCCCGGTAAAAGGACAGGTTTTTTAACCAAGTAAGAAATTAATACATGTTGTGAAATGCTGAACCCACTAGTGCAGAGCACAATGGATTAGCAGTCCATTACCTTAATCACTTGTCCACCTGGTCCTGCGCTCCAGTGGTAGCAGTCGCCCCTCCAACCAGTTGCCCAAGATCCGCCTGTCTCACATTGTTAAAGGCTCTTCAAAAGGGCTCGTCCGGGATTTGAACCCGGGACCTCTCGCACCCAAAGCGAGAATCATACCCCTAGACCAACGAGCCATTTATTTCAAGACATTGTTTTGCAGTCACCAGCAATGACGGTGAGAATATGCATTGACAGGTCGATGTTGCCAGGCCACAGTGGATCACTTGAGTGTTGGTGGTATACTTGTGAGCATAGCTATCTTCCAAGCAGTTGACCAGGTTTCAGTTCAAATACTCTGTAATTCATCTGCTGAGTCTTTCAGATTCAATCTTCATTAGCTGTAACAGCAAGAAACAAATGAAGAAAGAACTAAATGTAGATTTTAACAATTAAAAAGTAGACATCAAAATCAATTGGATCTCATTTCATTTGATCCGATTGACGCACCGGTATGTGAATAAAAAAATAAAAAAACATTGGAATCTCTCAGTTTTAAATTAGAAATGTCACGCATTTTGCACTGGATGCTTCTCAGTCCTACCATAACTGCTGATGTTACACCTCTGCATTTTTGGTGAAATGTGGCAGAGCGAGAGCAATGTTTGTCAAAACATGACACATCCCTAAAATCTGTATTCTCATACAAATGTCTATAGCTTCAGAACGGTTTGACCTACAAAATAGTTTGCCCATTCTTTGGAAAGGGGAGACTCTCACAAACACAATGCTGTTCTCAGTTTTGCTCTACGACCCCCACAAGTGTCAAGGGACTCGTCTGAAGGTAACCTATGTCCCGGTAAAAGGACAGGTTTTTTAACCAAGGAAGAAATTAATACATGTTGTGCGATGCTGAACCCACTAGTGCAGAGCACAATGGATTAGCAGTCCATTACCTTAATCACTTGTCCACCTGGTCCTGCGCTCCAGTGGTAGCAGTCGCCCCTCCAACCAGTTGCCCAAGATCCGCCTGTCTCACATTGTTAAAGGCTCTTCAAAAGGGCTCGTCCGGGATTTGAACCCGGGACCTCTCGCACCCAAAGCGAGAATCATACCCCTAGACCAACGAGCCATTTATTTCAAGACATTGTTTTGCAGTCACCAGCAATGACGGTGAGAATATGCATTGACAGGTCGATGTTGCCAGGCCACAGTGGATCACTTGAGTGTTGGTGGTATACTTGTGAGCATAGCTATCTTCCAAGCAGTTGACCAGGTTTCAGTTCAAATACTCTGTAATTCATCTGCTGAGTCTTTCAGATTCAATCTTCATTAGCTGTAACAGCAAGAAACAAATGAAGAAAGAACTAAATGTAGATTTTAACAATTAAAAAGTAGACATCAAAATCAATTGGATCTCATTTCATTTGATCCGATTGACGCACCGGTATGTGAATAAAAAAATAAAAAAACATTGGAATCTCTCAGTTTTAAATTAGAAATGTCACGCATTTTGCACTGGATGCTTCTCAGTCCTACCATAACTGCTGATGTTACACCTCTGCATTTTTGGTGAAATGTGGCAGAGCGAGAGCAATGTTTGTCAAAACATGACACATCCCTAAAATCTGTATTCTCATACAAATGTCTATAGCTTCAGAACGGTTTGACCTACAAAATAGTTTGCCCATTCTTTGGAAAGGGGAGACTCTCACAAACACAATGCTGTTCTCAGTTTTGCTCTACGACCCCCACAAGTGTCAAGGGACTCGTCTGAAGGTAACCTATGTCCCGGTAAAAGGACAGGTTTTTTAACCAAGGAAGAAATTAATACATGTTGTGCGATGCTGAACCCACTAGTGCAGAGCACAATGGATTAGCAGTCCATTACCTTAATCACTTGTCCACCTGGTCCTGCGCTCCAGTGGTAGCAGTCGCCCCTCCAACCAGTTGCCCAAGATCCGCCTGTCTCACATTGTTAAAGGCTCTTCAAAAGGGCTCGTCCGGGATTTGAACCCGGGACCTCTCGCACCCAAAGCGAGAATCATACCCCTAGACCAACGAGCCATTTATTTCAAGACATTGTTTTGCAGTCACCAGCAATGACGGTGAGAATATGCATTGACAGGTCGATGTTGCCAGGCCACAGTGGATCACTTGAGTGTTGGTGGTATACTTGTGAGCATAGCTATCTTCCAAGCAGTTGACCAGGTTTCAGTTCAAATACTCTGTAATTCATCTGCTGAGTCTTTCAGATTCAATCTTCATTAGCTGTAACAGCAAGAAACAAATGAAGAAAGAACTAAATGTAGATTTTAACAATTAAAAAGTAGACATCAAAATCAATTGGATCTCATTTCATTTGATCCGATTGACGCACCGGTATGTGAATAAAAAAATAAAAAAACATTGGAATCTCTCAGTTTTAAATTAGAAATGTCACGCATTTTGCACTGGATGCTTCTCAGTCCTACCATAACTGCTGATGTTACACCTCTGCATTTTTGGTGAAATGTGGCAGAGCGAGAGCAATGTTTGTCAAAACATGACACATCCCTAAAATCTGTATTCTCATACAAATGTCTATAGCTTCAGAACGGTTTGACCTACAAAATAGTTTGCCCATTCTTTGGAAAGGGGAGACTCTCACAAACACAATGCTGTTCTCAGTTTTGCTCTACGACCCCCACAAGTGTCAAGGGACTCGTCTGAAGGTAACCTATGTCCCGGTAAAAGGACAGGTTTTTTAACCAAGTAAGAAATTAATACATGTTGTGAAATGCTGAACCCACTAGTGCAGAGCACAATGGATTAGCAGTCCATTACCTTAATCACTTGTCCACCTGGTCCTGCGCTCCAGTGGTAGCAGTCGCCCCTCCAACCAGTTGCCCAAGATCCGCCTGTCTCACATTGTTAAAGGCTCTTCAAAAGGGCTCGTCCGGGATTTGAACCCGGGACCTCTCGCACCCAAAGCGAGAATCATACCCCTAGACCAACGAGCCATTTATTTCAAGACATTGTTTTGCAGTCACCAGCAATGACGGTGAGAATATGCATTGACAGGTCGATGTTGCCAGGCCACAGTGGATCACTTGAGTGTTGGTGGTATACTTGTGAGCATAGCTATCTTCCAAGCAGTTGACCAGGTTTCAGTTCAAATACTCTGTAATTCATCTGCTGAGTCTTTCAGATTCAATCTTCATTAGCTGTAACAGCAAGAAACAAATGAAGAAAGAACTAAATGTAGATTTTAACAATTAAAAAGTAGACATCAAAATCAATTGGATCTCATTTCATTTGATCCGATTGACGCACCGGTATGTGAATAAAAAAATAAAAAAACATTGGAATCTCTCAGTTTTAAATTAGAAATGTCACGCATTTTGCACTGGATGCTTCTCAGTCCTACCATAACTGCTGATGTTACACCTCTGCATTTTTGGTGAAATGTGGCAGAGCGAGAGCAATGTTTGTCAAAACATGACACATCCCTAAAATCTGTATTCTCATACAAATGTCTATAGCTTCAGAACGGTTTGACCTACAAAATAGTTTGCCCATTCTTTGGAAAGGGGAGACTCTCACAAACACAATGCTGTTCTCAGTTTTGCTCTACGACCCCCACAAGTGTCAAGGGACTCGTCTGAAGGTAACCTATGTCCCGGTAAAAGGACAGGTTTTTTAACCAAGGAAGAAATTAATACATGTTGTGCGATGCTGAACCCACTAGTGCAGAGCACAATGGATTAGCAGTCCATTACCTTAATCACTTGTCCACCTGGTCCTGCGCTCCAGTGGTAGCAGTCGCCCCTCCAACCAGTTGCCCAAGATCCGCCTGTCTCACATTGTTAAAGGCTCTTCAAAAGGGCTCGTCCGGGATTTGAACCCGGGACCTCTCGCACCCAAAGCGAGAATCATACCCCTAGACCAACGAGCCATTTATTTCAAGACATTGTTTTGCAGTCACCAGCAATGACGGTGAGAATATGCATTGACAGGTCGATGTTGCCAGGCCACAGTGGATCACTTGAGTGTTGGTGGTATACTTGTGAGCATAGCTATCTTCCAAGCAGTTGACCAGGTTTCAGTTCAAATACTCTGTAATTCATCTGCTGAGTCTTTCAGATTCAATCTTCATTAGCTGTAACAGCAAGAAACAAATGAAGAAAGAACTAAATGTAGATTTTAACAATTAAAAAGTAGACATCAAAATCAATTGGATCTCATTTCATTTGATCCGATTGACGCACCGGTATGTGAATAAAAAAATAAAAAAACATTGGAATCTCTCAGTTTTAAATTAGAAATGTCACGCATTTTGCACTGGATGCTTCTCAGTCCTACCATAACTGCTGATGTTACACCTCTGCATTTTTGGTGAAATGTGGCAGAGCGAGAGCAATGTTTGTCAAAACATGACACATCCCTAAAATCTGTATTCTCATACAAATGTCTATAGCTTCAGAACGGTTTGACCTACAAAATAGTTTGCCCATTCTTTGGAAAGGGGAGACTCTCACAAACACAATGCTGTTCTCAGTTTTGCTCTACGACCCCCACAAGTGTCAAGGGACTTGTCCCGGTAAAAGGACAGGTTTTTTAACCAAGGAAGAAATTAATACATGTTGTGCGATGCTGAACCCACTAGTGCAGAGCACAATGGATTAGCAGTCCATTACCTTAATCACTTGTCCACCTGGTCCTGCGCTCCAGTGGTAGCAGTCGCCCCTCCAACCAGTTGCCCAAGATCCGCCTGTCTCACATTGTTAAAGGCTCTTCAAAAGGGCTCGTCCGGGATTTGAACCCGGGACCTCTCGCACCCAAAGCGAGAATCATACCCCTAGACCAACGAGCCATTTATTTCAAGACATTGTTTTGCAGTCACCAGCAATGACGGTGAGAATATGCATTGACAGGTCGATGTTGCCAGGCCACAGTGGATCACTTGAGTGTTGGTGGTATACTTGTGAGCATAGCTATCTTCCAAGCAGTTGACCAGGTTTCAGTTCAAATACTCTGTAATTCATCTGCTGAGTCTTTCAGATTCAATCTTCATTAGCTGTAACAGCAAGAAACAAATGAAGAAAGAACTAAATGTAGATTTTAACAATTAAAAAGTAGACATCAAAATCAATTGGATCTCATTTCATTTGATCCGATTGACGCACCGGTATGTGAATAAAAAAATAAAAAAACATTGGAATCTCTCAGTTTTAAATTAGAAATGTCACGCATTTTGCACTGGATGCTTCTCAGTCCTACCATAACTGCTGATGTTACACCTCTGCATTTTTGGTGAAATGTGGCAGAGCGAGAGCAATGTTTGTCAAAACATGACACATCCCTAAAATCTGTATTCTCATACAAATGTCTATAGCTTCAGAACGGTTTGACCTACAAAATAGTTTGCCCATTCTTTGGAAAGGGGAGACTCTCACAAACACAATGCTGTTCTCAGTTTTGCTCTACGACCCCCACAAGTGTCAAGGGACTTGTCCCGGTAAAAGGACAGGTTTTTTAACCAAGGAAGAAATTAATACATGTTGTGCGATGCTGAACCCACTAGTGCAGAGCACAATGGATTAGCAGTCCATTACCTTAATCACTTGTCCACCTGGTCCTGCGCTCCAGTGGTAGCAGTCGCCCCTCCAACCAGTTGCCCAAGATCCGCCTGTCTCACATTGTTAAAGGCTCTTCAAAAGGGCTCGTCCGGGATTTGAACCCGGGACCTCTCGCACCCAAAGCGAGAATCATACCCCTAGACCAACGAGCCATTTATTTCAAGACATTGTTTTGCAGTCGCCAGCAATGACGGTGAGAATATGCATTGACAGGTCGATGTTGCCAGGCCACAGTGGATCACGTGAGTGTTGGTGGTATACTTGTGAGCATAGCTATCTTCCAAGCAGTTGACCAGGTTTCAGTTCAAATACTCTGTAATTCATCTCCTGAATCTTTCAGATTCAATCTTCATTAGCTGTAACAGCAAGAAACAAATGAAGAAAGAGCTAAATGTAGATCTTAATAATTAAAAAGTAGACATCAAAATCAATTGGATCTCATTTCATTTGATCCGATTGACGCACCGGTATGTGAATAAAAAAACAAAAAAACATTGGAATCTCTCAGTTTTAAATTAGAAATGTCACACATTTTGCACTGGATGCTTCTCAGTCCTACCATAACTGCTGATGTTACACCTCTGCATTTTTGGTGAAATGTGGCAGAGCGAGAGCAATGTTTGTCAAAACATGACACATCCCTAAAATCTGTATTCTCATACAAATGTCTATAGCTTCAGAATGGTTTGACCTACAAAATAGTTTGCCCATTCTTTGGAAAGGGGAGACTCTCACAAACACAATGCTGTTCTCAGTTTTGCTCTACGACCCCCACAAGTGTCAAGGGACTCGTCTGAAGGTAACCTATGTCCCGGTAAAAGGACAGGTTTTTTAACCAAGGAAGAAATTAATACATGTTGTGCGATGCTGAACCCACTAGTGCAGAGCACAATGGATTAGCAGTCCATTACCTTAATCACTTGTCCACCTGGTCCTGCGCTCCAGTGGTAGCAGTCGCCCCTCCAACCAGTTGCCCAAGATCCGCCTGTCTCACATTGTTAAAGGCTCTTCAAAAGGGCTCGTCCGGGATTTGAACCCGGGACCTCTCGCACCCAAAGCGAGAATCATACCCCTAGACCAACGAGCCATTTATTTCAAGACTTTGTTTTGCAGTCACCAGCAATGACGGTGAGAATATGCATTGACAGGTCGATGTTGCCAGGCCACAGTGGATCACTTGAGTGTTGGTGGTATACTTGTGAGCATAGCTATCTTCCAAGCAGTTGACCAGGTTTCAGTTCAAATACTCTGTAATTCATCTGCTGAGTCTTTCAGATTCAATCTTCATTAGCTGTAACAGCAAGAAACAAATGAAGAAAGAACTAAATGTAGATTTTAACATTTAAAAAGTAGACATCAAAATCAATTGGATCTCATTTCATTTGATCCGATTGACGCACCGGTATGTGAATAAAAAAATAAAAAAACATTGGAATCTCTCAGTTTTAAATTAGAAATGTCACGCATTTTGCACTGGATGCTTCTCAGTCCTACCATAACTGCTGATGTTACACCTCTGCATTTTTGGTGAAATGTGGCAGAGCGAGAGCAATGTTTGTCAAAACATGACACATCCCTAAAATCTGTATTCTCATACAAATGTCTATAGCTTCAGAACGGTTTGACCTACAAAATAGTTTGCCCATTCTTTGGAAAGGGGAGACTCTCACAAACACAATGCTGTTCTCAGTTTTGCTCTACGACCTCCACAAGTGTCAAGGGACTTGTCCCGGTAAAAGGACAGGTTTTTTAACCAAGGAAGAAATTAATACATGTTGTGCGATGCTGAACCCACTAGTGCAGAGCACAATGGATTAGCAGTCCATTACCTTAATCACTTGTCCACCTGGTCCTGCGCTCCAGTGGTAGCAGTCGCCCCTCCAACCAGTTGCCCAAGATCCGCCTGTCTCACATTGTTAAAGGCTCTTCAAAAGGGCTCGTCCGGGATTTGAACCCGGGACCTCTCGCACCCAAAGCGAGAATCATACCCCTAGACCAACGAGCCATTTATTTCAAGACTTTGTTTTGCAGTCACCAGCAATGACGGTGAGAATATGCATTGACAGGTCGATGTTGCCAGGCCACAGTGGATCACTTGAGTGTTGGTGGTATACTTGTGAGCATAGCTATCTTCCAAGCAGTTGACCAGGTTTCAGTTCAAATACTCTGTAATTCATCTGCTGAGTCTTTCAGATTCAATCTTCATTAGCTGTAACAGCAAGAAACAAATGAAGAAAGAACTAAATGTAGATTTTAACATTTAAAAAGTAGACATCAAAATCAATTGGATCTCATTTCATTTGATCCGATTGACGCACCGGTATGTGAATAAAAAAATAAAAAAACATTGGAATCTCTCAGTTTTAAATTAGAAATGTCACGCATTTTGCACTGGATGCTTCTCAGTCCTACCATAACTGCTGATGTTACACCTCTGCATTTTTGGTGAAATGTGGCAGAGCGAGAGCAATGTTTGTCAAAACATGACACATCCCTAAAATCTGTATTCTCATACAAATGTCTATAGCTTCAGAACGGTTTGACCTACAAAATAGTTTGCCCATTCTTTGGAAAGGGGAGACTCTCACAAACACAATGCTGTTCTCAGTTTTGCTCTACGACCTCCACAAGTGTCAAGGGACTTGTCCCGGTAAAAGGACAGGTTTTTTAACCAAGGAAGAAATTAATACATGTTGTGCGATGCTGAACCCACTAGTGCAGAGCACAATGGATTAGCAGTCCATTACCTTAATCACTTGTCCACCTGGTCCTGCGCTCCAGTGGTAGCAGTCGCCCCTCCAACCAGTTGCCCAAGATCCGCCTGTCTCACATTGTTAAAGGCTCTTCAAAAGGGCTCGTCCGGGATTTGAACCCGGGACCTCTCGCACCCAAAGCGAGAATCATACCCCTAGACCAACGAGCCATTTATTTCAAGACTTTGTTTTGCAGTCACCAGCAATGACGGTGAGAATATGCATTGACAGGTCGATGTTGCCAGGCCACAGTGGATCACGTGAGTGTTGGTGGTATACTTGTGAGCATAGCTATCTTCCAAGCAGTTGACCAGGTTTCAGTTCAAATACTCTGTAATTCATCTGCTGAGTCTTTCAGATTCAATCTTCATTAGCTGTAACAGCAAGAAACAAATGAAGAAAGAACTAAATGTAGATTTTAACATTTAAAAAGTAGACATCAAAATCAATTGGATCTCATTTCATTTGATCCGATTGACGCACCGGTATGTGAATAAAAAAATAAAAAAACATTGGAATCTCTCAGTTTTAAATTAGAAATGTCACGCATTTTGCACTGGATGCTTCTCAGTCCTACCATAACTGCTGATGTTACACCTCTGCATTTTTGGTGAAATGTGGCAGAGCGAGAGCAATGTTTGTCAAAACATGACACATCCCTAAAATCTGTATTCTCATACAAATGTCTATAGCTTCAGAACGGTTTGACCTACAAAATAGTTTGCCCATTCTTTGGAAAGGGGAGACTCTCACAAACACAATGCTGTTCTCAGTTTTGCTCTACGACCTCCACAAGTGTCAAGGGACTTGTCCCGGTAAAAGGACAGGTTTTTTAACCAAGGAAGAAATTAATACATGTTGTGCGATGCTGAACCCACTAGTGCAGAGCACAATGGATTAGCAGTCCATTACCTTAATCACTTGTCCACCTGGTCCTGCGCTCCAGTGGTAGCAGTCGCCCCTCCAACCAGTTGCCCAAGATCCGCCTGTCTCACATTGTTAAAGGCTCTTCAAAAGGGCTCGTCCGGGATTTGAACCCGGGACCTCTCGCACCCAAAGCGAGAATCATACCCCTAGACCAACGAGCCATTTATTTCAAGACTTTGTTTTGCAGTCACCAGCAATGACGGTGAGAATATGCATTGACAGGTCGATGTTGCCAGGCCACAGTGGATCACTTGAGTGTTGGTGGTATACTTGTGAGCATAGCTATCTTCCAAGCAGTTGACCAGGTTTCAGTTCAAATACTCTGTAATTCATCTGCTGAGTCTTTCAGATTCAATCTTCATTAGCTGTAACAGCAAGAAACAAATGAAGAAAGAACTAAATGTAGATTTTAACATTTAAAAAGTAGACATCAAAATCAATTGGATCTCATTTCATTTGATCCGATTGACGCACCGGTATGTGAATAAAAAAATAAAAAAACATTGGAATCTCTCAGTTTTAAATTAGAAATGTCACGCATTTTGCACTGGATGCTTCTCAGTCCTACCATAACTGCTGATGTTACACCTCTGCATTTTTGGTGAAATGTGGCAGAGCGAGAGCAATGTTTGTCAAAACATGACACATCCCTAAAATCTGTATTCTCATACAAATGTCTATAGCTTCAGAACGGTTTGACCTACAAAATAGTTTGCCCATTCTTTGGAAAGGGGAGACTCTCACAAACACAATGCTGTTCTCAGTTTTGCTCTACGACCCCCACAAGTGTCAAGGGACTCGTCTGAAGGTAACCTATGTCCCGGTAAAAGGACAGGTTTTTAAACCAAGGAAGAAATTAATACATGTTGTGCGATGCTGAACCCACTAGTGCAGAGCACAATGGATTAGCAGTCCATTACCTTAATCACTTGTCCACCTGGTCCTGCGCTCCAGTGGTAGCAGTCGCCCCTCCAACCAGTTGCCCAAGATCCGCCTGTCTCACATTGTTAAAGGCTCTTCAAAAGGGCTCGTCCGGGATTTGAACCCGGGACCTCTCGCACCCAAAGCGAGAATCATACCCCTAGACCAACGAGCCATTTATTTCAAGACATTGTTTTGCAGTCACCAGCAATGACGGTGAGAATATGCATTGACAGGTCGATGTTGCCAGGCCACAGTGGATCACTTGAGTGTTGGTGGTATACTTGTGAGCATAGCTATCTTCCAAGCAGTTGACCAGGTTTCAGTTCAAATAGTCTGTAATTCATCTGCTGAGTCTTTCAGATTCAATCTTCATTAGCTGTAACAGCAAGAAACAAATGAAGAAAGAACTAAATGTAGATTTTAACAATTAAAAAGTAGACATCAAAATCAATTGGATCTCATTTCATTTGATCCGATTGACGCACCGGTATGTGAATAAAAAAATAAAAAAACATTGGAATCTCTCAGTTTTAAATTAGAAATGTCACGCATTTTGCACTGGATGCTTCTCAGTCCTACCATAACTGCTGATGTTACACCTCTGCATTTTTGGTGAAATGTGGCAGAGCGAGAGCAATGTTTGTCAAAACATGACACATCCCTAAAATCTGTATTCTCATACAAATGTCTATAGCTTCAGAACGGTTTGACCTACAAAATAGTTTGCCCATTCTTTGGAAAGGGGAGACTCTCACAAACACAATGCTGTTCTCAGTTTTGCTCTACGACCCCCACAAGTGTCAAGGGACTTGTCCCGGTAAAAGGACAGGTTTTTTAACCAAGGAAGAAATGAATACATGTTGTGCGATGCTGAACCCACTAGTGCAGAGCACAATGGATTAGCAGTCCATTACCTTAATCACTTGTCCACCTGGTCCTGCGCTCCAGTGGTAGCAGTCGCCCCTCCAACCAGTTGCCCAAGATCCGCCTGTCTCACATTGTTAAAGGCTCTTCAAAAGGGCTCGTCCGGGATTTGAACCCGGGACCTCTCGCACCCAAAGCGAGAATCATACCCCTAGACCAACGAGCCATTTATTTCAAGACATTGTTTTGCAGTCGCCAGCAATGACGGTGAGAATATGCATTGACAGGTCGATGTTGCCAGGCCACAGTGGATCACGTGAGTGTTGGTGGTATACATGTGAGCATAGCTATCTTCCAAGCAGTTGACCAGGTTTCAGTTCAAATACTCTGTAATTCATCTCCTGAGTCTTTCAGATTCAATCTTCATTAGCTGTAACAGCAAGAAACAAATGAAGAAAGAGCTAAATGTAGATTTTAACAATTAAAAAGTAGACATCAAAATCAATTGGATCTCATTTCATTTGATCCGATTGACGCACCGGTATGTGAATAAAAAAACAAAAAAACATTGGAATCTCTCAGTTTTAAATTAGAAATGTCACACATTTTGCACTGGATGCTTCTCAGTCCTACCATAACTGCTGATGTTACACCTCTGCATTTTTGGTGAAATGTGGCAGAGCGAGAGCAATGTTTGTCAAAACATGACACATCCCTAAAATCTGTATTCTCATACAAATGTCTATAGCTTCAGAACGGTTTGACCTACAAAATAGTTTGCCCATTCTTTGGAAAGGGGAGACTCTCACAAACACAATGCTGTTCTCAGTTTTGCTCTACGACCCCCACAAGTGTCAAGGGACTCGTCTGAAGGTAACCTATGTCCCGGTAAAAGGACAGGTTTTTTAACCAAGGAAGAAATTAATACATGTTGTGCGATGCTGAACCCACTAGTGCAGAGCACAATGGATTAGCAGTCCATTACCTTAATCACTTGTCCACCTGGTCCTGCGCTCCAGTGGTAGCAGTCGCCCCTCCAACCAGTTGCCCAAGATCCGCCTGTCTCACATTGTTAAAGGCTCTTCAAAAGGGCTCGTCCGGGATTTGAACCCGGGACCTCTCGCACCCAAAGCGAGAATCATACCCCTAGACCAACGAGCCATTTATTTCAAGACATTGTTTTGCAGTCACCAGCAATGACGGTGAGAATATGCATTGACAGGTCGATGTTGCCAGGCCACAGTGGATCACTTGAGTGTTGGTGGTATACTTGTGAGCATAGCTATCTTCCAAGCAGTTGACCAGGTTTCAGTTCAAATACTCTGTAATTCATCTGCTGAGTCTTTCAGATTCAATCTTCATTAGCTGTAACAGCAAGAAACAAATGAAGAAAGAACTAAATGTAGATTTTAACAATTAAAAAGTAGACATCAAAATCAATTGGATCTCATTTCATTTGATCCGATTGACGCACCGGTATGTGAATAAAAAAATAAAAAAACATTGGAATCTCTCAGTTTTAAATTAGAAATGTCACGCATTTTGCACTGGATGCTTCTCAGTCCTACCATAACTGCTGATGTTACACCTCTGCATTTTTGGTGAAATGTGGCAGAGCGAGAGCAATGTTTGTCAAAACATGACACATCCCTAAAATCTGTATTCTCATACAAATGTCTATAGCTTCAGAACGGTTTGACCTACAAAATAGTTTGCCCATTCTTTGGAAAGGGGAGACTCTCACAAACACAATGCTGTTCTCAGTTTTGCTCTACGACCCCCACAAGTGTCAAGGGACTTGTCCCGGTAAAAGGACAGGTTTTTTAACCAAGGAAGAAATTAATACATGTTGTGCGATGCTGAACCCACTAGTGCAGAGCACAATGGATTAGCAGTCCATTACCTTAATCACTTGTCCACCTGGTCCTGCGCTCCAGTGGTAGCAGTCGCCCCTCCAACCAGTTGCCCAAGATCCGCCTGTCTCACATTGTTAAAGGCTCTTCAAAAGGGCTCGTCCGGGATTTGAACCCGGGACCTCTCACACCCAAAGCGAGAATCATACCCCTAGACCAACAAGCCATTTATTTCAAGACATTGTTTTGCAGTCGCCAGCAATGACGGTGAGAATATGCATTGACAGGTCGATGTTGCCAGGCCACAGTGGATCACGTGAGTGTTGGTGGTATACTTGTGAGCATAGCTATCTTCCAAGCAGTTGACCAGGTTTCAGTTCAAATACTCTGTAATTCATCTGCTGAGTCTTTCAGATTCAATCTTCATTAGCTGTAACAGCAAGAAACAAATGAAGAAAGAACTAAATGTAGATTTTAACAATTAAAAAGTAGACATCAAAATCAATTGGATCTCATTTCATTTGATCCGATTGACGCACCGGTATGTGAATAAAAAAATAAAAAAACATTGGAATCTCTCAGTTTTAAATTAGAAATGTCACGCATTTTGCACTGGATGCTTCTCAGTCCTACCATAACTGCTGATGTTACACCTCTGCATTTTTGGTGAAATGTGGCAGAGCGAGAGCAATGTTTGTCAAAACATGACACATCCCTAAAATCTGTATTCTCATACAAATGTCTATAGCTTCAGAACGGTTTGACCTACAAAATAGTTTGCCCATTCTTTGGAAAGGGGAGACTCTCACAAACACAATGCTGTTCTCAGTTTTGCTCTACGGCCCCCACAAGTGTCAAGGGACTTGTCCCGGTAAAAGGACAGGTTTTTTAACCAAGGAAGAAATTAATACATGTTGTGCGATGCTGAACCCACTAGTGCAGAGCACAATGGATTAGCAGTCCATTACCTTAATCACTTGTCCACCTGGTCCTGCGCTCCAGTGGTAGCAGTCGCCCCTCCAACCAGTTGCCCAAGATCCGCCTGTCTCACATTGTTAAAGGCTCTTCAGAAGGGCTCGTCCGGGATTTGAACCCGGGACCTCTCGCACCCAAAGCGAGAATCATACCCCTAGACCAACGAGCCATTTATTTCAAGACATTGTTTTGCAGTCGCCAGCAATGACGGTGAGAATATGCATTGACAGGTCGATGTTGCCAGGCCACAGTGGATCACGTGAGTGTTGGTGGTATACTTGTGAGCATAGCTATCTTCCAAGCAGTTGACCAGGTTTCAGTTCAAATACTCTGTAATTCATCTCCTGAATCTTTCAGATTCAATCTTCATTAGCTGTAACAGCAAGAAACAAATGAAGAAAGAGCTAAATGTAGATTATAACAATTAAAAAGTAGACATCAAAATCAATTGGATCTCATTTCATTTGATCCGATTGACGCACCGGTATGTGAATAAAAAAACAAAAAAACATTGGAATCTCTCAGTTTTAAATTAGAAATGTCACGCATTTTGCACTGGATGCTTCTCAGTCCTACCATAACTGCTGATGTTACACCTCTGCATTTTTGGTGAAATGTGGCAGAGCGAGAGCAATGTTTGTCAAAACATGACACATCCCTAAAATCTGTATTCTCATACAAATGTCTATAGCTTCAGAACGGTTTGACCTACAAAATAGTTTGCCCATTCTTTGGAAAGGGGAGACTCTCACAAACACAATGCTGTTCTCAGTTTTGCTCTACGACCCCCACAAGTGTCAAGGGACTCGTCTGAAGGTAACCTATGTCCCGGTAAAAGGACAGGTTTTTAAACCAAGGAAGAAATTAATACATGTTGTGCGATGCTGAACCCACTAGTGCAGAGCACAATGGATTAGCAGTCCATTACCTTAATCACTTGTCCACCTGGTCCTGCGCTCCAGTGGTAGCAGTCGCCCCTCCAACCAGTTGCCCAAGATCCGCCTGTCTCACATTGTTAAAGGCTCTTCAAAAGGGCTCGTCCGGGATTTGAACCCGGGACCTCTCGCACCCAAAGCGAGAATCATACCCCTAGACCAACGAGCCATTTATTTCAAGACATTGTTTTGCAGTCACCAGCAATGACGGTGAGAATATGCATTGACAGGTCGATGTTGCCAGGCCACAGTGGATCACTTGAGTGTTGGTGGTATACTTGTGAGCATAGCTATCTTCCAAGCAGTTGACCAGGTTTCAGTTCAAATAGTCTGTAATTCATCTGCTGAGTCTTTCAGATTCAATCTTCATTAGCTGTAACAGCAAGAAACAAATGAAGAAAGAACTAAATGTAGATTTTAACAATTAAAAAGTAGACATCAAAATCAATTGGATCTCATTTCATTTGATCCGATTGACGCACCGGTATGTGAATAAAAAAATAAAAAAACATTGGAATCTCTCAGTTTTAAATTAGAAATGTCACGCATTTTGCACTGGATGCTTCTCAGTCCTACCATAACTGCTGATGTTACACCTCTGCATTTTTGGTGAAATGTGGCAGAGCGAGAGCAATGTTTGTCAAAACATGACACATCCCTAAAATCTGTATTCTCATACAAATGTCTATAGCTTCAGAACGGTTTGACCTACAAAATAGTTTGCCCATTCTTTGGAAAGGGGAGACTCTCACAAACACAATGCTGTTCTCAGTTTTGCTCTACGACCCCCACAAGTGTCAAGGGACTTGTCCCGGTAAAAGGACAGGTTTTTTAACCAAGGAAGAAATGAATACATGTTGTGCGATGCTGAACCCACTAGTGCAGAGCACAATGGATTAGCAGTCCATTACCTTAATCACTTGTCCACCTGGTCCTGCGCTCCAGTGGTAGCAGTCGCCCCTCCAACCAGTTGCCCAAGATCCGCCTGTCTCACATTGTTAAAGGCTCTTCAAAAGGGCTCGTCCGGGATTTGAACCCGGGACCTCTCGCACCCAAAGCGAGAATCATACCCCTAGACCAACGAGCCATTTATTTCAAGACATTGTTTTGCAGTCGCCAGCAATGACGGTGAGAATATGCATTGACAGGTCGATGTTGCCAGGCCACAGTGGATCACGTGAGTGTTGGTGGTATACATGTGAGCATAGCTATCTTCCAAGCAGTTGACCAGGTTTCAGTTCAAATACTCTGTAATTCATCTCCTGAGTCTTTCAGATTCAATCTTCATTAGCTGTAACAGCAAGAAACAAATGAAGAAAGAGCTAAATGTAGATTTTAACAATTAAAAAGTAGACATCAAAATCAATTGGATCTCATTTCATTTGATCCGATTGACGCACCGGTATGTGAATAAAAAAACAAAAAAACATTGGAATCTCTCAGTTTTAAATTAGAAATGTCACACATTTTGCACTGGATGCTTCTCAGTCCTACAGAGCGAGAGCAATGTTTGTCAAAACATGACACATCCCTAAAATCTGTATTCTCATACAAATGTCTATAGCTTCAGAACGGTTTGACCTACAAAATAGTTTGCCCATTCTTTGGAAAGGGGAGACTCTCACAAACACAATGCTGTTCTCAGTTTTGCTCTACGACCCCCACAAGTGTCAAGGGACTCGTCTGAAGGTAACCTATGTCCCGGTAAAAGGACAGGTTTTTAAACCAAGGAAGAAATTAATACATGTTGTGCGATGCTGAACCCACTAGTGCAGAGCACAATGGATTAGCAGTCCATTGCCTTAATCACTTGTCCACCTGGTCCTGCGCTCCAGTGGTAGCAGTCGCCCCTCCAACCAGTTGCCCAAGATCCGCCTGTATTGTTAAAGGCTCTTCAAAAGGGCTCGTCCAGGATTTGAACCCGGGACCTCTCGCACCCAAAGCGAGAATCATACCCCTAGACCAACGAGCCATTTATTTCAAGACATTGTTTTGCAGTCGCCAGCAATGACGGTGAGAATATGCATTGACAGGTCGATGTTGCCAGGCCACAGTGGATCACGTGAGTGTTGGTGGTATACTTGTGAGCATAGCTATCTTCCAAGCAGTTGACCAGGTTTCAGTTCAAATACTCTGTAATTCATCTGCTGAGTCTTTCAGATTCAATCTTCATTAGCTGTAACAGCAAGAAACAAATGAAGAAAGAACTAAATGTAGATTTTAACAATTAAAAAGTAGACATCAAAATCAATTGGATCTCATTTCATTTGATCCGATTGACGCACCGGTATGTGAATAAAAAAATAAAAAAACATTGGAATCTCTCAGTTTTAAATTAGAAATGTCACACATTTTGCACTGGATGCTTCTCAGTCCTACCATAACTGCTGATGTTACACCTCTGCATTTTTGGTGAAATGTGGCAGAGCGAGAGCAATGTTTGTCAAAACATGACACATCCCTAAAATCTGTCTTCTCATACGAATGTCTATAGCTTCAGAACGGTTTGACCTACAAAATAGTTTGCCCATTCTTTGGAAAGGGGAGACTCTCACAAACACAATGCTGTTCTCAGTTTTGCTCTACGACCCCCACAAGTGTCAAGGGACTTGTCCCGGTAAAAGGACAGGTTTTTTAACCAAGGAAGAAATTAATACATGTTGTGCGATGCTGAACCCACTAGTGCAGAGCACAATGGATTAGCAGTCCATTACCTTAATCACTTGTCCACCTGGTCCTGCGCTCCAGTGGTAGCAGTCGCCCCTCCAACCAGTTGCCCAAGATCCGCCTGTCTCACATTGTTAAAGGCTCTTCAAAAGGGCTCGTCCGGGATTTGAACCCGGGACCTCTCGCACCCAAAGCGAGAATCATACCCCTAGACCAACGAGCCATTTATTTCAAGACATTGTTTTGCAGTCGCCAGCAATGACGGTGAGAATATGCATTGACAGGTCGATGTTGCCAGGCCACAGTGGATCACGTGAGTGTTGGTGGTATACTTGTGAGCATAGCTATCTTCCAAGCAGTTGACCAGGTTTCAGTTCAAATACTCTGTAATTCATCTGCTGAGTCTTTCAGATTCAATCTTCATTAGCTGTAACAGCAAGAAACAAATGAAGAAAGAGCTAAATGTAGATCTTAATAATTAAAAAGTAGACATCAAAATCAATTGGATCTCATTTCATTTGATCCGATTGACGCACCGGTATGTGAATAAAAAAACAAAAAAACATTGGAATCTCTCAGTTTTAAATTAGAAATGTCACACATTTTGCACTGGATGCTTCTCAGTCCTACCATAACTGCTGATGTTACACCTCTGCATTTTTGGTGAAATGTGGCAGAGCGAGAGCAATGTTTGTCAAAACATGACACATCCCTAAAATCTGTATTCTCATACAAATGTCTATAGCTTCAGAACGGTTTGACCTACAAAATAGTTTGCCCATTCTTTGGAAAGGGGAGACTCTCACAAACACAATGCTGTTCTCAGTTTTGCTCTACGACCCCCACAAGTGTCAAGGGACTTGTCCCGGTAAAAGGACAGGTTTTCAACCAAGGAAGAAATGAATACATGTTGTGCGATGCTGAACCCACTAGTGCAGAGCACAATGGATTAGCAGTCCATTACCTTAATCACTTGTCCACCTGGTCCTGCGCTCCAGTGGTAGCAGTCGCCCCTCCAACCAGTTGCCCAAGATCCGCCTGTCTCACATTGTTAAAGGCTCTTCAAAAGGGCTCGTCCGGGATTTGAACCCGGGACCTCTCGCACCCAAAGCGAGAATCATACCCCTAGACCAACGAGCCATTTATTTCAAGACATTGTTTTGCAGTCGCCAGCAATGACGGTGAGAATATGCATTGACAGGTCGATGTTGCCAGGCCACAGTGGATCACGTGAGTGTTGGTGGTATACATGTGAGCATAGCTATCTTCCAAGCAGTTGACCAGGTTTCAGTTCAAATACTCTGTAATTCATCTCCTGAGTCTTTCAGATTCAATCTTCATTAGCTGTAACAGCAAGAAACAAATGAAGAAAGAGCTAAATGTAGATTTTAACAATTAAAAAGTAGACATCAAAATCAATTGGATCTCATTTCATTTGATCCGATTGACGCACCGGTATGTGAATAAAAAAACAAAAAAACATTGGAATCTCTCAGTTTTAAATTAGAAATGTCACACATTTTGCACTGGATGCTTCTCAGTCCTACCATAACTGCTGATGTTACACCTCTGCATTTTTGGTGAAATGTGGCAGAGCGAGAGCAATGTTTGTCAAAACATGACACATCCCTAAAATCTGTATTCTCATACAAATGTCTATAGCTTCAGAACGGTTTGACCTACAAAATAGTTTGCCCATTCTTTGGAAAGGGGAGACTCTCACAAACACAATGCTGTTCTCAGTTTTGCTCTACGACCCCCACAAGTGTCAAGGGACTCGTCTGAAGGTAACCTATGTCCCGGTAAAATGACAGGTTTTTTAACCAAGTAAGAAATTAATACATGTTGTGAAATGCTGAACCCACTAGTGCAGAGCACAATGGATTAGCAGTCCATTACCTTAATCACTTGTCCACCTGGTCCTGCGCTCCAGTGGTAGCAGTCGCCCCTCCAACCAGTTGCCCAAGATCCGCCTGTCTCACATTGTTAAAGGCTCTTCAGAAGGGCTCGTCCGGGATTTGAACCCGGGACCTCTCGCACCCAAAGCGAGAATCATACCCCTAGACCAACGAGCCATTTATTTCAAGACATTGTTTTGCAGTCGCCAGCAATGACGGTGAGAATATGCATTGACAGGTCGATGTTGCCAGGCCACAGTGGATCACGTGAGTGTTGGTGGTATACTTGTGAGCATAGCTATCTTCCAAGCAGTTGACCAGGTTTCAGTTCAAATACTCTGTAATTCATCTCCTGAATCTTTCAGATTCAATCTTCATTAGCTGTAACAGCAAGAAACAAATGAAGAAAGAGCTAAATGTAGATTATAACAATTAAAAAGTAGACATCAAAATCAATTGGATCTCATTTCATTTGATCCGATTGACGCACCGGTATGTGAATAAAAAAACAAAAAAACACTTGTCCCGGTAAAAGGACAGGTTTTTTAACCAAGGAAGAAATGAATACATGTTGTGCGATGCTGAACCCACTAGTGCAGAGCACAATGGATTAGCAGTCCATTACCTTAATCACTTGTCCACCTGGTCCTGCGCTCCAGTGGTAGCAGTCGCCCCTCCAACCAGTTGCCCAAGATCCGCCTGTCTCACATTGTTAAAGGCTCTTCAAAAGGGCTCGTCCGGGATTTGAACCCGGGACCTCTCGCACCCAAAGCGAGAATCATACCCCTAGACCAACGAGCCATTTATTTCAAGACATTGTTTTGCAGTCGCCAGCAATGACGGTGAGAATATGCATTGACAGGTCGATGTTGCCAGGCCACAGTGGATCACGTGAGTGTTGGTGGTATACATGTGAGCATAGCTATCTTCCAAGCAGTTGACCAGGTTTCAGTTCAAATACTCTGTAATTCATCTCCTGAGTCTTTCAGATTCAATCTTCATTAGCTGTAACAGCAAGAAACAAATGAAGAAAGAGCTAAATGTAGATTTTAACAATTAAAAAGTAGACATCAAAATCAATTGGATCTCATTTCATTTGATCCGATTGACGCACCGGTATGTGAATAAAAAAACAAAAAAACATTGGAATCTCTCAGTTTTAAATTAGAAATGTCACACATTTTGCACTGGATGCTTCTCAGTCCTACCATAACTGCTGATGTTACACCTCTGCATTTTTGGTGAAATGTGGCAGAGCGAGAGCAATGTTTGTCAAAACATGACACATCCCTAAAATCTGTATTCTCATACAAATGTCTATAGCTTCAGAACGGTTTGACCTACAAAATAGTTTGCCCATTCTTTGGAAAGGGGAGACTCTCACAAACACAATGCTGTTCTCAGTTTTGCTCTACGACCCCCACAAGTGTCAAGGGACTCGTCTGAAGGTAACCTATGTCCCGGTAAAAGGACAGGTTTTTTAACCAAGGAAGAAATTAATACATGTTGTGCGATGCTGAACCCACTAGTGCAGAGCACAATGGATTAGCAGTCCATTACCTTAATCACTTGTCCACCTGGTCCTGCGCTCCAGTGGTAGCAGTCGCCCCTCCAACCAGTTGCCCAAGATCCGCCTGTCTCACATTGTTAAAGGCTCTTCAAAAGGACTCGTCCGGGATTTGAACCCGGGACCTCTCGCACCCAAAGCGAGAATCATACCCCTAGACCAACGAGCCATTTATTTCAAGACATTGTTTTGCAGTCACCAGCAATGACGGTGAGAATATGCATTGACAGGTCGATGTTGCCAGGCCACAGTGGATCACTTGAGTGTTGGTGGTATACTTGTGAGCATAGCTATCTTCCAAGCAGTTGACCAGGTTTCAGTTCAAATACTCTGTAATTCATCTGCTGAGTCTTTCAGATTCAATCTTCATTAGCTGTAACAGCAAGAAACAAATGAAGAAAGAACTAAATGTAGATTTTAACAATTAAAAAGTAGACATCAAAATCAATTGGATCTCATTTCATTTGATCCGATTGACGCACCGGTATGTGAATAAAAAAATAAAAAAACATTGGAATCTCTCAGTTTTAAATTAGAAATGTCACGCATTTTGCACTGGATGCTTCTCAGTCCTACCATAACTGCTGATGTTACACCTCTGCATTTTTGGTGAAATGTGGCAGAGCGAGAGCAATGTTTGTCAAAACATGACACATCCCTAAAATCTGTATTCTCATACAAATGTCTATAGCTTCAGAACGGTTTGACCTACAAAATAGTTTGCCCATTCTTTGGAAAGGGGAGACTCTCACAAACACAATGCTGTTCTCAGTTTTGCTCTACGACCCCCACAAGTGTCAAGGGACTCGTCTGAAGGTAACCTATGTCCCGGTAAAAGGACAGGTTTTTAAACCAAGGAAGAAATTAATACATGTTGTGCGATGCTGAACCCACTAGTGCAGAGCACAATGGATTAGCAGTCCATTGCCTTAATCACTTGTCCACCTGGTCCTGCGCTCCAGTGGTAGCAGTCGCCCCTCCAACCAGTTGCCCAAGATCCGCCTGTATTGTTAAAGGCTCTTCAAAAGGGCTCGTCCAGGATTTGAACCCGGGACCTCTCGCACCCAAAGCGAGAATCATACCCCTAGACCAACGAGCCATTTATTTCAAGACATTGTTTTGCAGTCGCCAGCAATGACGGTGAGAATATGCATTGACAGGTCGATGTTGCCAGGCCACAGTGGATCACGTGAGTGTTGGTGGTATACTTGTGAGCATAGCTATCTTCCAAGCAGTTGACCAGGTTTCAGTTCAAATACTCTGTAATTCATCTGCTGAGTCTTTCAGATTCAATCTTCATTAGCTGTAACAGCAAGAAACAAATGAAGAAAGAACTAAATGTAGATTTTAACAATTAAAAAGTAGACATCAAAATCAATTGGATCTCATTTCATTTGATCCGATTGACGCACCGGTATGTGAATAAAAAAATAAAAAAACATTGGAATCTCTCAGTTTTAAATTAGAAATGTCACACATTTTGCACTGGATGCTTCTCAGTCCTACCATAACTGCTGATGTTACACCTCTGCATTTTTGGTGAAATGTGGCAGAGCGAGAGCAATGTTTGTCAAAACATGACACATCCCTAAAATCTGTATTCTCATACAAATGTCTATAGCTTCAGAACGGTTTGACCTACAAAATAGTTTGCCCATTCTTTGGAAAGGGGAGACTCTCACAAACACAATGCTGTTCTCAGTTTTGCTCTACGACCCCCACAAGTGTCAAGGGACTCGTCTGAAGGTAACCTATGTCCCGGTAAAAGGACAGGTTTTTAAACCAAGGAAGAAATTAATACATGTTGTGCGATGCTGAACCCACTAGTGCAGAGCACAATGGATTAGCAGTCCATTGCCTTAATCACTTGTCCACCTGGTCCTGCGCTCCAGTGGTAGCAGTCGCCCCTCCAACCAGTTGCCCAAGATCCGCCTGTATTGTTAAAGGCTCTTCAAAAGGGCTCGTCCAGGATTTGAACCCGGGACCTCTCGCACCCAAAGCGAGAATCATACCCCTAGACCAACGAGCCATTTATTTCAAGACATTGTTTTGCAGTCGCCAGCAATGACGGTGAGAATATGCATTGACAGGTCGATGTTGCCAGGCCACAGTGGATCACGTGAGTGTTGGTGGTATACTTGTGAGCATAGCTATCTTCCAAGCAGTTGACCAGGTTTCAGTTCAAATACTCTGTAATTCATCTGCTGAGTCTTTCAGATTCAATCTTCATTAGCTGTAACAGCAAGAAACAAATGAAGAAAGAACTAAATGTAGATTTTAACAATTAAAAAGTAGACATCAAAATCAATTGGATCTCATTTCATTTGATCCGATTGACGCACCGGTATGTGAATAAAAAAATAAAAAAACATTGGAATCTCTCAGTTTTAAATTAGAAATGTCACACATTTTGCACTGGATGCTTCTCAGTCCTACCATAACTGCTGATGTTACACCTCTGCATTTTTGGTGAAATGTGGCAGAGCGAGAGCAATGTTTGTCAAAACATGACACATCCCTAAAATCTGTCTTCTCATACGAATGTCTATAGCTTCAGAACGGTTTGACCTACAAAATAGTTTGCCCATTCTTTGGAAAGGGGAGACTCTCACAAACACAATGCTGTTCTCAGTTTTGCTCTACGACCCCCACAAGTGTCAAGGGACTTGTCCCGGTAAAAGGACAGGTTTTTTAACCAAGGAAGAAATTAATACATGTTGTGCGATGCTGAACCCACTAGTGCAGAGCACAATGGATTAGCAGTCCATTACCTTAATCACTTGTCCACCTGGTCCTGCGCTCCAGTGGTAGCAGTCGCCCCTCCAACCAGTTGCCCAAGATCCGCCTGTCTCACATTGTTAAAGGCTCTTCAAAAGGGCTCGTCCGGGATTTGAACCCGGGACCTCTCGCACCCAAAGCGAGAATCATACCCCTAGACCAACGAGCCATTTATTTCAAGACATTGTTTTGCAGTCGCCAGCAATGACGGTGAGAATATGCATTGACAGGTCGATGTTGCCAGGCCACAGTGGATCACGTGAGTGTTGGTGGTATACTTGTGAGCATAGCTATCTTCCAAGCAGTTGACCAGGTTTCAGTTCAAATACTCTGTAATTCATCTGCTGAGTCTTTCAGATTCAATCTTCATTAGCTGTAACAGCAAGAAACAAATGAAGAAAGAGCTAAATGTAGATCTTAATAATTAAAAAGTAGACATCAAAATCAATTGGATCTCATTTCATTTGATCCGATTGACGCACCGGTATGTGAATAAAAAAACAAAAAAACATTGGAATCTCTCAGTTTTAAATTAGAAATGTCACACATTTTGCACTGGATGCTTCTCAGTCCTACCATAACTGCTGATGTTACACCTCTGCATTTTTGGTGAAATGTGGCAGAGCGAGAGCAATGTTTGTCAAAACATGACACATCCCTAAAATCTGTATTCTCATACAAATGTCTATAGCTTCAGAACGGTTTGACCTACAAAATAGTTTGCCAATTCTTTGGAAAGGGGAGACTCTCACAAACACAATGCTGTTCTCCGTTTTGCTCTACGACCCCCACAAGTGTCAAGGGACTCGTCTGAAGGTAACCTATGTCCCGGTAAAAGGACATGTTTTTTAACCAAGGAAGAAATTAATACATGTTGTGCGATGCTGAACCCACTAGTGCAGAGCACAATGGATTAGCAGTCCATTGCCTTAATCACTTGTCCACCTGGTCCTGCGCTCCAGTGGTAGCAGTCGCCCCTCCAACCAGTTGCCCAAGATCCGCCTGTATTGTTAAAGGCTCTTCAAAAGGGCTCGTCCGGGATTTGAACCCGGGACCTCTCGCACCCAAAGCGAGAATCATACCCCTAGACCAACGAGCCATTTATTTCAAGACATTGTTTGCAGTCGCCAGCAATGACGGTGAGAATATGCATTGACAGGTCGATGTTGCCAGGCCACAGTGGATCACGTGAGTGTTGGGGTATACTTGTGAGCATAGCTATCTTCCAAGCAGTTGACCAGGTTTCAGTTCAAATACTCTGTAATTCATCTGCTGAGTCTTTCAGATTCAATCTTCATTAGCTGTAACAGCAAGAAACAAATGAAGAAAGAGCTAAATGTAGATTTTAACAATTAAAAAGTAGACATCAAAATCAATTGGATCTCATTTCATTTGATCCGATTGACGCACCGGTATGTGAATAAAAAAACTAAAAAACATTGGAATCTCTCAGTTTTAAATTAGAAATGTCACACATTTTGCACTGGATGCTTCTCAGTCCTACCATAACTGCTGATGTTACACCTCTGCATTTTTGGTGAAATGTGGCAGAGCGAGAGCAATGTTTGTCAAAACATGACACATCCCTAAAATCTGTATTCTCATACAAATGTCTATAGCTTCAGAACGGTTTGACCTACAAAATAGTTTGCCCATTCTTTGGAAAGGGGAGACTCTCACAAACATAATGCTGTTCTCAGTTTTGCTCTACGACCCCCACAAGTGTCAAGGGACTTGTCCCGGTAAAAGGACAGGTTTTTTAACCAAGGAAGAAATGAATACATGTTGTGCGATGCTGAACCCACTAGTGCAGAGCACAATGGATTAGCAGTCCATTACCTTAATCACTTGTCCACCTGGTCCTGCGCTCCAGTGGTAGCAGTCGCCCCTCCAACCAGTTGCCCAAGATCCGCCTGTCTCACATTGTTAAAGGCTCTTCAAAAGTGCTCGTCCGGGATTTGAACCCGGGACCTCTCGCACCCAAAGCGAGAATCATACCCCTAGACCAACGAGCCATTTATTTCAAGACATTGTTTTGCAGTCGCCAGCAATGACGGTGAGAATATGCATTGACAGGTCGATGTTGCCAGGCCACAGTGGATCACGTGAGTGTTGGTGGTATACTTGTGAGCATAGCTATCTTCCAAGCAGTTGACCAGGTTTCAGTTCAAATACTCTGTAATTCATCTCCTGAGTCTTTCAGATTCAATCTTCATTAGCTGTAACAGCAAGAAACAAATGAAGAAAGAGCTAAATGTAGATTTTAACAATTAAAAAGTAGACATCAAAATCAATTGGATCTCATTTCATTTGATCCGATTGACGCACCGGTATGTGAATAAAAAAATAAAAAAACATTGGAATCTCTCAGTTTTAAATTAGAAATGTCACACATTTTGCACTGGATGCTTCTCAGTCCTACCATAACTGCTGATGTACACCTCTGCATTTTGGTGAAATGTGGCAGAGCGAGAGCAATGTTTGTCAAAACATGACACATCCCTAAAATCTGTATTCTCATACTAATGTCTATAGCTTCAGAACGGTTTGACCTACAAAATAGTTTGCCCATTCTTTGGAAAGGGGAGACTCTCACAAACACAATGCTGTTCTCAGTTTTTGCTCTACGACCCCCCACAAGTGTCAAGGGACTCGTCTGAAGGTAACCTATGTCCCGGTAAAAGGACAGGTTTTTTAACCAAGTAAGAAATTAATACATGTTGTGAAATGCTGAACCCACTAGTGCAGAGCACAATGGATTAGCAGTCCATTACCTTAATCACTTGTCCACCTGGTCCTGCGCTCCAGTGGTAGCAGTCGCCCCTCCAACCAGTTGCCCAAGATCCGCCTGTCTCACATTGTTAAAGGCTCTTCAAAAGGTCTCGTCCGGGATTTGAACCCGGGACCTCTCGCACCCAAAGCGAGAATCATACCCCTAGACCAACGAGCCATTTATTTCAAGATATTGTTTTGCAGTCGCCAGCAATGACGGTGAAAATATGCATTGACAGGTCGATGTTGCCAGGCCACAGTGGATCACGTGAGTGTTGGTGGTATACTTGTGAGCATAGCTATCTTCCAAGCAGTTGACCAGGTTTCAGTTCAAATACTCTGTAATTCATCTCCTGAGTCTTTCAGATTCAATCTTCATTAGCTGTAACAGCAAGAAACAAATGAAGAAAGAGCTAAATGTAGATTTTAACAATTAAAAAAGTAGACATCAAAATCAATTGAATCTCATTTCATTGATCCGATTGACGCACCGGTATGTGAATAAAAAAACAAAAAAACATTGGAATCTCTCAGTTTTAAATTAGAAATGTCACACATTTTGCACTGGATGCTTCTCAGTCCTACCATAACTGCTGATGTTACACCTCTGCATTTTTGGTGAAATGTGGCAGAGCGAGAGCAATGTTTGTCAAAACATGACACATCCCTAAAATCTGTATTCTCATACAAATGTCTATAGCTTCAGAACGGTTTGACCTACAAAATAGTTTGCCCATTCTTTGGAAAGGGGAGACTCTCACAAACACAATGCTGTTCTCAGTTTTGCTCTACGACCCCCACAAGTGTCAAGGGACTTGTCCCGGTAAAAGGACAGGTTTTTTAACCAAGGAAGAAATTAATACATGTTGTGCGATGCTGAACCCACTAGTGCAGAGCACAATGGATTAGCAGTCCATTACCTTAATCACTTGTCCACCTGGTCCTGCGCTCCAGTGGTAGCAGTCGCCCCTCCAACCAGTTGCCCAAGATCCGCCTGTCTCACATTGTTAAAGGCTCTTCAAAAGGGCTCGTCCGGGATTTGAACCCGGGACCCTCTCGCACACCAAAGCGAGAATCATACTCCTAGACCAACGAGCCATTTATTTCAAGATATTGTTTTGCAGTCGCCAGCAATGACGGTGAGAATATGCATTGACAGGTCGATGTTGCCAGGCCACAGTGGATCACGTGAGTGTTGGTGGTATACTTGTGAGGCATAGCTATCTTCCAAGCAGTTGACCAGGTTTCAGTTCAAATACTCTGTAATTCATCTCCTGAGTCTTTCAGATTCAATCTTCATTAGCTGTAACAGCAAGAAACAAATGAAGAAAGAGCTAAATGTAGATTTTAACAATTAAAAAGTAGACATCAAAATCAATTGGATCTCATTTCATTTGATCCGATTGACGCACCGGTATGTGAATAAAAAAACAAAAAAACATTGGAATCTCTCAGTTTTAAATTAGAAATGTCACACATTTTGCACTGGATGCTTCTCAGTCCTACCATAACTGCTGATGTTACACCTCTGCATTTTTGGTGAAATGTGGCAGAGCGAGAGCAATGTTTGTCAAAACATGACACATCCCTAAAATCTGTATTCTCATACAAATGTCTATAGCTTCAGAACGGTTTGACCTACAAAATAGTTTGCCATTCTTTGGAAAGGGGAGACTCTCACAAACACAATGCTGTTCTCAGTTTTGCTCTACGACCCCCACAAGTGTCAAGGGACTCGTCTGAAGGTAACCTATGTCCCGGTAAAAGGACAGGTTTTTTAACCAAGGAAGAATTAATACATGTTGTGCGATGCTGAACCCACTAGTGCAGAGCACAATGGATTAGCAGTCCATTACCTTAATCACTTGTCCACCTGGTCCTGCGCTCCAGTGGTAGCAGTCGCCCCTCCAACCAGTTGCCCAAGATCCGCCTGTCTCACATTGTTAAAGGCTCTTCAAAAGGGCTCGTCCGGGATTTGAACCCGGGACCTCTCGCACCCAAAGCGAGAATCATACCCTAGACGAACGAGCCATTTATTTCAAGACATTGTTTTTGCAGTCGCCAGCAATGACGGTGAGAATATGCATTGACAGGTCGATGTTGCCAGGCCACAGTGGATCACGTGAGTGTTGGTGGTATACTTGTGAGCATAGCTATCTTCCAAGCAGTTGACCAGGTTTCAGTTCAAATACTCTGTAATTCATCTCCTGAGTCTTTCAGATTCAATCTTCATTAGCTGTAACAGCAAGAAACAAATGAAGAAAGAGCTAAATGTAGATTTTAACAATTAAAAAAGTAGACATCAAAATCAATTGGATCTCATTTCATTTGATCCGATTGACGCACCGGTATGTGAATAAAAAAACAAAAAAACATTGGAATCTCTCAGTTTTAAATTAGAAATGTCACACATTTTGCACTGGATGCTTCTCAGTCCTACCATCACTGCTGATGTTACACCTCTGCATTTTTGGTGAAATGTGGCAGAGCGAGAGCAATGTTTGTCAAAACATGACACATCCCTAAAATCTGTATTCTCATACAAATGTCTATAGCTTCAGAACGGTTTGACCTACAAAATAGTTTGCCCATTCTTTGGAAAGGGGAAGACTCACAAACACAATGCTGTTCTCAGTTTTGCTCTACGACCCCCACAAGTGTCAAGGGACTTGTCCCGGTAAAAGGACAGGTTTTTTAACCAAGGAAGAAATTAATACATGTTGGCGATGCTGAACCCACTAGTGCAGAGCACAATGGATTAGCAGTCCATTACCTTAATCACTTGTCCACCTGGTCCTGCGCTCCAGTGGTAGCAGTCGCCCCTCCAACCAGTTGCCCAAGATCCGCCTGTCTCACATTGTTAAAGGCTCTTCAAAAGGGCTCGTCTGGGATTTGAACCCGGGACCTCTCGCACCCAAAGCGAGAATCATACCCCTAGACGAACGAGCCATTTATTTCAAGACATTGTTTTGCAGTCGCCAGCAATGACGGTGAGAATATGCATTGACAGGTCGATGTTGCCAGGCCACAGTGGATCACGTGAGTGTTGGTGGTATACTTGTGAGCATAGCTATCTTCCAAGCAGTTGACCAGGTTTCAGTTCAAATACTCTGTAATTCATCTCCTGAGTCTTTCAGATTCAATCTTCATTAGCTGTAACAGCAAGAAACAAATGAAGAAAGAGCTAAATGTAGATTTTAACAATTAAAAAGTAGACATCAAAATCAATTGGATCTCATTTCATTTGATCCGATTGACGCACCGGTATGTGAATAAAAAAAACAAAAAACATTGGAATCTCTCAGTTTTAAATTAGAAATGTCACACATTTTGCACTGGATGCTTCTCAGTCCTACCATCACTGCTGATGTTACACCTCTGCATTTTTGGTGAAATGTGGCAGAGCGAGAGCAATGTTTGTCAAAACATGACACATCCCTAAAATCTGTATTCTCATACAAATGTCTATAGCTTCAGAACGGTTTGACCTACAAAATAGTTTGCCCATTCTTTGGAAAGGGGAGACTCACAAACACAATGCTGTTCTCAGTTTTGCTCTACGACCCCCACAAGTGTCAAGGGACTTGTCCCGGTAAAAGGACAGGTTTTTAACCAAGGAAGAAATTAATACATGTTGTGCGATGCTGAACCCACTAGTGCAGAGCACAATGGATTAGCAGTCCATTACCTTAAATCACTTGTCCACCTGGTCCTGCGCTCCAGTGGTAGCAGTCGCCCCTCCAACCAGTTGGCCCAAGATCCGCCTGTCTCACATTGTTAAAGGCTCTTCAAAAGGGCTCGTCCGGGATTTGAACCCGGGACCTCTCGCACCCAAAGCGAGAATCATACCCCTAGACCAACGAGCCATTTATTTCAAGATATTGTTTTGCAGTCGCCAGCAATGACGGTGAGAATATGCATTGACAGGTCGATGTTGCCAGGCCACAGTGGATCACGTGAGTGTTGGTGGTATACTTGTGAGCATAGCTATCTTCAAGCAGTTGACCAGGTTTCAGTTCAAATACTCTGTAATTCATCTCCTGAGTCTTTCAGATTCAATCTTCATTAGCTGTAACAGCAAGAAACAAATGAAGAAAGAGCTAAATGTAGATTTTAACAATTAAAAAGTAGACATCAAAATCAATTGGATCTCATTTCATTTGATCCGATGGACCGCACCGGTATGTGAATAAAAAAACAAAAAAACATTGGAATCTCTCAGTTTTAATTAGAAATGTCACACATTTTGCACTGGATGCTTCTCAGTCCTACCATAACTGCTGATGTTACACCTCTGCATTTTTGGTGAAATGTGGCAGAGCGAGAGCAATGTTTGTCAAAACATGACCATTCCCTAAAATCTGTATTCTCATACAAATGTCTATAGCTTCAGAACGGTTTGACCTACAAAATAGTTTGCCCATTCTTTGGAAAGGGGAGACTCTCACAAACACAATGCTGTTCTCAGTTTTGCTCTACGACCCCCACAAGTGTCAAGGGACTTGTCCCGGTAAAAGGACAGGGTTTTTTAACCAAGGAAGAAATTAATACATGTTGTGCGATGCTGAACCCACTAGTGCAGAGCACAATGGATTAGCAGTCCATTACCTTAATCACTTGTCCACCTGGTCCTGCGCTCCAGTGGTAGCAGTCGCCCCTCCAACCAGTTGCCCAAGATCCGCCTGTCTCACATTGTTAAAGGCTCTTCAAAAGGGCTCGTCCGGGATTTGAACCCGGGACCTCTCGCACCCAAAGCGAGAATCATACCCCTAGACCAACGAGCCATTTATTTCAAGACATTGTTTTGCAGTCGCCAGCAATGACGGTGAGAATATGCATTGACAGGTCGATGTTGCCAGGCCACAGTGGATCACGTGAGTGTTGGTGGTATACTTGTGAGCATAGCTATCTTCCAAGCAGTTGACCAGGTTTCAGTTCAAATACTCTGTAATTCATCTCCTGAGTCTTTCAGATTCAATCTTCATTAGCTGTAACAGCAAGAAACAAATGAAGAAAGAGCTAAATGTAGATTTTAACAATTAAAAAGTAGACATCAAAATCAATTGGATCTCATTTCATTTGATCCGATTGACGCACCGGTATGTGAATAAAAAAACAAAAAAACATTGGAATCTCTCAGTTTTAAATTAGAAATGTCACACATTTTGCACTGGATGCTTCTCAGTCCTACCATAACTGCTGATGTTACACCTCTGCATTTTTGGTGAAATGTGGCAGAGCGAGAGCAATGTTTGTCAAAACATGACACATCCCTAAAATCTGTATTCTCATACAAATGTCTATAGCTTCAGAACGGTTTGACCTACAAAATAGTTTGCCCATTCTTTGGAAAGGGGAGACTCTCACAAACACAATGCTGTTCTCAGTTTTGCTCTACGACCCCCACAAGTGTCAAGGGACTTGTCCCGGTAAAAGGACAGGTTTTTTAACCAAGGAAGAAATTAATACATGTTGTGCGATGCTGAACCCACTAGTGCAGAGCACAATGGATTAGCAGTCCATTACCTTAATCACTTGTCCACCTGGTCCTGCGCTCCAGTGGTAGCAGTCGCCCCTCCAACCAGTTGCCCAAGATCCGCCTGTCTCACATTGTTAAAGGCTCTTCAAAAGGGCTCGTCCGGATTTGAACCCGGGACCTCTCGCACCCAAAGCGAGAATCATACCCCTAGACCAACGAGCCATTTATTTCAAGACATTGTTTTGCAGTCGCCAGCAATGACGGTGAGAATATGCATTGACAGGTCGATGTTGCCAGGCCACAGTGGATCACGTGAGTGTTGGTGGTATACTTGTGAGCATAGCTATCTTCCAAGCAGTTGACCAGGTTTCAGTTCAAATACTCTGTAATTCATCTCCTGAGTCTTTCAGATTCAATCTTCATTAGCTGTAACAGCAAGAAACAAATGAAGAAAGAGCTAAATGTAGATTTTAACAATTAAAAAGTAGACATCAAAATCAATTGGATCTCATTTCATTTGATCCGATTGACGCACCGGTATGTGAATAAAAAAACAAAAAACATTGGAATCTCTCAGTTTTAAATTAGAAATGTCACACATTTTGCACTGGATGCTTCTCAGTCCTACCATAACTGCTGATGTTACACCTCTGCATTTTTGGTGAAATGTGGCAGAGCGAGAGCAATGTTTGTCAAACATGACACATCCCTAAAATCTGTATTCTCATACAAATGTCTATAGCTTCAGAACGGTTTGACCTACAAAATAGTTTGCCCATTCTTTGGAAAGGGGAGACTCTCACAAACACAATGCTGTTCTCAGTTTTGCTCTACGACCCCCACAAGTGTCAAGGGACTCGTCTGAAGGTACAGGTATTTCCCGGTAAAAACAGGTTTTAAACAGGAAGAATTATACATGTTGTGCGATGCTGAACCCACTAGTGCAGAGCACAATGGATTAGCAGTCCATTACCTTAATCACTTGTCCACCTGGTCCTGCGCTCCAGTGGTAGCAGTCGCCCCTCCAACCAGTTGCCCAAGATCCGCCTGTCTCACATTGTTAAAGGCTCTTCAAAAGGGCTCGTCCGGGATTTGAACCCGGGACCTCTCGCACCCAAAGCGAGAATCATACCCCTAGACCAACGAGCCATTTATTTCAAGACATTGTTTTGCAGTCGCCAGCAATGACGGTGAGAATATGCATTGACAGGTCGATGTTGCCAGGCCACAGTGGATCACGTGAGTGTTGGTGGTATACTTGTGAGCATAGCTATCTTCCAAGCAGTTGACCAGGTTTCAGTTCAAATACTCTGTAATTCATCTCCTGAGTCTTTCAGATTCAATCTTCATTAGCTGTAACAGCAAGAAACAAATGAAGAAAGAGCTAAATGTAGATTTTAACAATTAAAAAGTAGACATCAAAATCAATTGGATCTCATTTCATTTGATCCGATTGACGCACCGGTATGTGAATAAAAAACAAAAAAAACATTGGAATCTCTCAGTTTTAAATTAGAAATGTCACACATTTTGCACTGGATGCTTCTCAGTCCTACCATAACTGCTGATGTTACACCTCTGCATTTTTGGTGAAATGTGGCAGAGCGAGAGCAATGTTTGTCAAAACATGACACATCCCTAAAATCTGTATTCTCATACAAATGTCTATAGCTTCAGAACGGTTTGACCTACAAAATAGTTTGCCCATTCTTTGGAAAGGGGAGACTCTCACAAACACAATGCTGTTCTCAGTTTTGCTCTACGACCCCCACAAGTGTCAAGGGACTCGTCTGAAGGTAACCTATGTCCCGGTAAAAGGACAGGTTTTTTAACCAAGGAAGAAATTAATACATGTTGTGCGATGCTGAACCCACTAGTGCAGAGCACAATGGATTAGCAGTCCATTACCTTAATCACTTGTCCACCTGGTCCTGCGCTCCAGTGGTAGCAGTCGCCCCTCCAACCAGTTGCCCAAGATCCGCCTGTCTCACATTGTTAAAGGCTCTTTCAGGGATTTGAACCCGGGACCTCTCGCACCCAAAGCGAGAATCATACCCCTAGACCAACGAGCCATTTATTTCAAGACATTGTTTTGCAGTCGCCAGCAATGACGGTGAGAATATGCATTGACAGGTCGATGTTGCCAGGCCACAGTGGATCACGTGAGTGTTGGTGGTATACTTGTGAGCATAGCTATCTTCCAAGCAGTTGACCAGGTTTCAGTTCAAATACTCTGTAATTCATCTCCTGAGTCTTTCAGATTCAATCTTCATTAGCTGTAACAGCAAGAAACAAATGAAGAAAGAGCTAAATGTAGATTTTAACAATTAAAAAGTAGACATCAAAATCAATTGGATCTCATCATTTGATCCGATTGACGCACCGGTATGTGAATAAAAAAAAAAAACATTGGAATCTCTCAGTTTTAAATTAGAAATGTCACACATTTTGCACTGGATGCTTCTCAGTCCTACCATAACTGCTGATGTTACACCTCTGCATTTTTGGTGAAATGTGGCAGAGCGAGAGCAATGTTTGTCAAAACATGACACATCCCTAAAATCTGTATTCTCATACAAATGTCTATAGCTTCAGAACGGTTTGACCTACAAAATAGTTTGCCCATTCTTTGGAAAGGGAGACTCTCACAAACACAATGCTGTTCTCAGTTTTGCTCTACGACCCCCACAAGTGTCAAGGGACTTTGTCCCGGTAAAAGGACAGGTTTTTTAACCAAGGAAGAAATTAATACATGTTGTGCGATGCTGAACCCACTAGTGCAGAGCACAATGGATTAGCAGTCCATTACCTTAATCACTTGTCCACCTGGTCCTGCGCTCCAGTGGTAGCAGTCGCCCCTCCAACCAGTTGCCCAAGATCCGCCTGTCTCACATTGTTAAAGGCTCTTCAAAAGGGCTCGTCCGGGATTTGAACCCGGGACCTCTCGCACCCAAAGCGAGAATCATACCCCTAGACCAACGAGCCATTTATTTCAAGACATTGTTTTGCAGTCGCCAGCAATGACGGTGAGAATATGCATTGACAGGTCGATGTTGCCAGGCCACAGTGGATCACGTGAGTGTTGGTGGTATACTTGTGAGCATAGCTATCTTCCAAGCAGTTGACCAGGTTTCAGTTCAAATACTCTGTAATTCATCTCCTGAGTCTTTCAGATTCAATCTTCATTAGCTGTAACAGCAAGAAACAAATGAAGAAAGAGCTAAATGTAGATTTTAACAATTAAAAAGTAGACATCAAAATCAATTGGATCTCATTTCATTTGATCCGATTGACGCACCGGTATGTGAATAAAAAACAAAAAAACATTGGAATCTCTCAGTTTTAAATTAGAAATGTCACACATTTTGCACTGGATGCTTCTCAGTCCTACCATAACTGCTGATGTTACACCTCTGCATTTTTGGTGAAATGTGGCAGAGCGAGAGCAATGTTTGTCAAAACATGACACATCCCTAAAATCTGTATTCTCATACAAATGTCTATAGCTTCAGAACGGTTTGACCTACAAAATAGTTTGCCCATTCTTTGGAAAGGGGAGACTCTCACAAACACAATGCTGTTCTCAGTTTTGCTCTACGACCCCCACAAGTGTCAAGGGACTTGTCCCGGTAAAAGGACAGGTTTTTTAACCAAGGAAGAAATTAATACATGTTGTGCGATGCTGAACCCACTAGTGCAGAGCACAATGGATTAGCAGTCCATTACCTTAATCACTTGTCCACCTGGTCCTGCGCTCCAGTGGTAGCAGTCGCCCCTCCAACCAGTTGCCCAAGATCCGCCTGTCTCACATTGTTAAAGGCTCTTCAAAAGGGCTCGTCCGGGATTTGAACCCGGGACCTCTCGCACCCAAAGCGAGAATCATACCCCTAGACCAACGAGCCATTTATTTCAACATTGTTTTGCAGTCGCCAGCAATGACGGTGAGAATATGCATTGACAGGTCGATGTTGCCAGGCCACAGTGGATCACGTGAGTGTTGGTGGTATACTTGTGAGCATAGCTATCTTCCAAGCAGTTGACCAGGTTTCAGTTCAAATACTCTGTAATTCATCTCCTGAGTCTTTCAGATTCAATCTTCATTAGCTGTAACAGCAAGAAACAAATGAAGAAAGAGCTAAATGTAGATTTTAACAATTAAAAAGTAGACATCAAAATCAATTGGATCTCATTTCATTTGATCCGATTGACGCACCGGTATGTGAATAAAAACAAAAAAACATTGGAATCTCTCAGTTTTAAATTAGAAATGTCACACATTTTGCACTGGATGCTTCTCAGTCCTACCATAACTGCTGATGTTACACCTCTGCATTTTTGGTGAAATGTGGCAGAGCGAGAGCAATGTTTGTCAAAACATGACACATCCCTAAAATCTGTATTCTCATACAAATGTCTATAGCTTCAGAACGGTTTGACCTACAAAATAGTTTGCCCATTCTTTGGAAAGGGGAGACTCTCACAAACACAATGCTGTTCTCAGTTTTGCTCTACGACCCCCACAAGTGTCAAGGACTCGTCTGAAGGTACCTATGTCCCGGTAAAAGGACAGGTTTTTTAACCAAGGAAGAAATTAATACATGTTGTGCGATGCTGAACCCACTAGTGCAGAGCACAATGGATTAGCAGTCCATTACCTTAATCACTTGTCCACCTGGTCCTGCGCTCCAGTGGTAGCAGTCGCCCCTCCAACCAGTTGCCCAAGATCCGCCTGTCTCACATTGTTAAAGGCTCTTCAGGGATTTGAACCCGGGACCTCTCGCACCCAAAGCGAGAATCATACCCCTAGACCAACGAGCCATTTATTTCAAGACATTGTTTTGCAGTCGCCAGCAATGACGGTGAGAATATGCATTGACAGGTCGATGTTGCCAGGCCACAGTGGATCACGTGAGTGTTGGTGGTATACTTGTGAGCATAGCTATCTTCCAAGCAGTTGACCAGGTTTCAGTTCAAATACTCTGTAATTCATCTCCTGAGTCTTTCAGATTCAATCTTCATTAGCTGTAACAGCAAGAAACAAATGAAGAAAGAGCTAAATGTAGATTTTAACAATTAAAAAGTAGACATCAAAATCAATTGGATCTCATTTCATTTGATCCGATTGACGCACCGGTATGTGAATAAAAAACAAAAAAACATTGGAATCTCTCAGTTTTAAATTAGAAATGTCACACATTTTGCACTGGATGCTTCTCAGTCCTACCATAACTGCTGATGTTACACCTCTGCATTTTTGGTGAAATGTGGCAGAGCGAGAGCAATGTTTGTCAAAACATGACACATCCCTAAAATCTGTATTCTCATACAAATGTCTATAGCTTCAGAACGGTTTGACCTACAAAATAGTTTGCCCATTCTTTGGAAAGGGGAGACTCTCACAAACACAATGCTGTTCTCAGTTTTGCTCTACGACCCCCACAAGTGTCAAGGGACTCGTCTGAAGGTAACCTATGTCCCGGTAAAAGGACAGGTTTTTTACCAAGGAAGAAATTAATACATGTTGTGCGATGCTGAACCCACTAGTGCAGAGCACAATGGATTAGCAGTCCATTACCTTAATCACTTGTCCACCTGGTCCTGCGCTCCAGTGGTAGCAGTCGCCCCTCCAACCAGTTGCCCAAGATCCGCCTGTCTCACATTGTTAAAGGCTCTTCAAAAGGGATTTGAACCCGGGACCTCTCGCACCCAAAGCGAGAATCATACCCCTAGACCAACGAGCCATTTATTTCAAGACATTGTTTTGCAGTCGCCAGCAATGACGGTGAGAATATGCATTGACAGGTCGATGTTGCCAGGCCACAGTGGATCACGTGAGTGTTGGTGGTATACTTGTGAGCATAGCTATCTTCCAAGCAGTTGACCAGGTTTCAGTTCAAATACTCTGTAATTCATCTCCTGAGTCTTTCAGATTCAATCTTCATTAGCTGTAACAGCAAGAAACAAATGAAGAAAGAGCTAAATGTAGATTTTAACAATTAAAAAGTAGACATCAAAATCAATTGGATCTCATTTTTTCCGATTGACGCACCGGTATGTGAATAAAAAACAAAAAAACATTGGAATCTCTCAGTTTTAAATTAGAAATGTCACACATTTTGCACTGGATGCTTCTCAGTCCTACCATAACTGCTGATGTTACACCTCTGCATTTTTGGTGAAATGTGGCAGAGCGAGAGCAATGTTTGTCAAAACATGACACATCCCTAAAATCTGTATTCTCATACAAATGTCTATAGCTTCAGAACGGTTTGACCTACAAAATAGTTTGCCCATTCTTTGGAAAGGGGAGACTCTCACAAACACAATGCTGTTCTCAGTTTTGCTCTACGACCCCCACAAGTGTCAAGGGACTCGTCTGAAGGTAACCTATGTCCCGGTAAAAGGACAGGTTTTTTAACCAAGGAAGAAATTAATACATGTTGTGCGATGCTGAACCCACTAGTGCAGAGCACAATGGATTAGCAGTCCATTACCTTAATCACTTGTCCACCTGGTCCTGCGCTCCAGTGGTAGCAGTCGCCCCTCCAACCAGTTGCCCAAGATCCGCCTGTCTCACATTGTTAAAGGCTCTTCAAAAGGGCTCGTCCGGATTTGAACCCGGGACCTCTCGCACCCAAAGCGAGAATCATACCCCTAGACCAACGAGCCATTTATTTCAAGACATTGTTTTGCAGTCGCCAGCAATGACGGTGAGAATATGCATTGACAGGTCGATGTTGCCAGGCCACAGTGGATCACGTGAGTGTTGGTGGTATACTTGTGAGCATAGCTATCTTCCAAGCAGTTGACCAGGTTTCAGTTCAAATACTCTGTAATTCATCTCCTGAGTCTTTCAGATTCAATCTTCATTAGCTGTAACAGCAAGAAACAAATGAAGAAAGAGCTAAATGTAGATTTTAACAATTAAAAAGTAGACATCAAAATCAATTGGATCTCATTTCATTTGATCCGATTGACGCACCGGTATGTGAATAAAAAACAAAAAAACATTGGAATCTCTCAGTTTTAAATTAGAAATGTCACACATTTTGCACTGGATGCTTCTCAGTCCTACCATAACTGCTGATGTTACACCTCTGCATTTTTGGTGAAATGTGGCAGAGCGAGAGCAATGTTTGTCAAAACATGACACATCCCTAAAATCTGTATTCTCATACAAATGTCTATAGCTTCAGAACGGTTTGACCTACAAAATAGTTTGCCCATTCTTTGGAAAGGGGAGACTCTCACAAACACAATGCTGTTCTCAGTTTTGCTCTACGACCCCCACAAGTGTCAAGGGACTCGTCTGAAGGTAACCTATGTCCCGGTAAAAGGACAGGTTTTTTAACCAAGGAAGAAATTAATACATGTTGTGCGATGCTGAACCCACTAGTGCAGAGCACAATGGATTAGCAGTCCATTACCTTAATCACTTGTCCACCTGGTCCTGCGCTCCAGTGGTAGCAGTCGCCCCTCCAACCAGTTGCCCAAGATCGCCTGTCTCACATTGTTAAAGGCTCTTCAAAAGGGCTCGTCCGGATTTGAACCCGGGACCTCTCGCACCCAAAGCGAGAATCATACCCCTAGACCAACGAGCCATTTATTTCAAGACATTGTTTTGCAGTCGCCAGCAATGACGGTGAGAATATGCATTGACAGGTCGATGTTGCCAGGCCACAGTGGATCACGTGAGTGTTGGTGGTATACTTGTGAGCATAGCTATCTTCCAAGCAGTTGACCAGGTTTCAGTTCAAATACTCTGTAATTCATCTGCTGAGTCTTTCAGATTCAATCTTCATTAGCTGTAACAGCAAGAAACAAATGAAGAAAGAGCTAAATGTAGATTTTAACAATTAAAAAGTAGACATCAAAATCAATTGGATCTCATTTCATTTGATCCGATTGACGCACCGGTATGTGAATAAAAAACAAAAAAAACATTGGAATCTCTCAGTTTTAAATTAGAAATGTCACACATTTTGCACTGGATGCTTCTCAGTCCTACCATAACTGCTGATGTTACACCTCTGCATTTTTGGTGAAATGTGGCAGAGCGAGAGCAATGTTTGTCAAAACATGACACATCCCTAAAATCTGTATTCTCATACAAATGTCTATAGCTTCAGAACGGTTTGACCTACAAAATAGTTTGCCCATTCTTTGGAAAGGGGAGACTCTCACAAACACAATGCTGTTCTCAGTTTTGCTCTACGACCCCCACAAGTGTCAAGGGACTCGTCTGAAGGTAACCTATGTCCCGGTAAAAGGACAGGTTTTTTAACCAAGGAAGAAATTAATACATGTTGTGCGATGCTGAACCCACTAGTGCAGAGCACAATGGATTAGCAGTCCATTACCTTAATCACTTGTCCACCTGGTCCTGCGCTCCAGTGGTAGCAGTCGCCCCTCCAACCAGTTGCCCAAGATCCGCCTGTCTCACATTGTTAAAGGCTCTTCAAAAGGGCTCGTCCGGGATTTGAACCCGGGACCTCTCGCACCCAAAGCGAGAATCATACCCCTAGACCAACGAGCCATTTATTTCAAGACATTGTTTTGCAGTCGCCAGCAATGACGGTGAGAATATGCATTGACAGGTCGATGTTGCCAGGCCACAGTGGATCACGTGAGTGTTGGTGGTATACTTGTGAGCATAGCTATCTTCCAAGCAGTTGACCAGGTTTCAGTTCAAATACTCTGTAATTCATCTCCTGAGTCTTTCAGATTCAATCTTCATTAGCTGTAACAGCAAGAAACAAATGAAGAAAGAGCTAAATGTAGATTTTAACAATTAAAAAGTAGACATCAAAATCAATTGGATCTCATTTCATTTGATCCGATTGACGCACCGGTATGTGAATAAAAAAAAAAAAACATTGGAATCTCTCAGTTTTAAATTAGAAATGTCACACATTTTGCACTGGATGCTTCTCAGTCCTACCATAACTGCTGATGTTACACCTCTGCATTTTTGGTGAAATGTGGCAGAGCGAGAGCAATGTTTGTCAAAACATGACACATCCCTAAAATCTGTATTCTCATACAAATGTCTATAGCTTCAGAACGGTTTGACCTACAAAATAGTTTGCCCATTCTTTGGAAAGGGAGACTCTCACAAACACAATGCTGTTCTCAGTTTTGCTCTACGACCCCCACAAGTGTCAAGGGACTCGTCTGAAGGTAACCTATGTCCCGGTAAAAGGACAGGTTTTTTAACCAAGGAAGAAATTAATACATGTTGTGCGATGCTGAACCCACTAGTGCAGAGCACAATGGATTAGCAGTCCATTACCTTAATCACTTGTCCACCTGGTCCTGCGCTCCAGTGGTAGCAGTCGCCCCTCCAACCAGTTGCCCAAGATCCGCCTGTCTCACATTGTTAAAGGCTCTTCAAAAGGGCTCGTCCAAGGACCTCTCACAAACACAATGCTGTTCTCAGTTTTGCTCTA